>NC_134532.1:120828978-121132008 GCF_050624435.1 Tenrec ecaudatus
ACCATCAGCTTTCTTCACCTCATTTGCTTATTCACCGCTTTGTTTTCAGTGGTTGTGTCGGGAAGGTGAGCATCATAGAATGCCAATTTAAGAGAATAAAGTATTCTTGTATTAAGGGAGTACTTGAGTGGAGGCCCAATGTTCTTCTGCTACCATAATACTAAACCTATAAATATATGCACATAGATCTATTTCCCATCCTCATATATAAATATATTTGCATATGTACATGCCTTTATTTAGACCTCAAAAAATGCCCTCTGCCTCCTAGCTCTTTCCTCTATTTCCTTTGACGTTCCTCTTGTCCCACTGTCATGGTCAGTCTTCATTTAGGTCTCAGCAATTCCTCTTGGCCACACCACCCTTGATCACACCCCACCAGGCCTCCCACATCCTTCCCACCACCGACATGGATCACTTGTTGTTCCCTTGTTCCTGGGTTTATTAACACTACTGCCTTTCCCTCCACATTAAACAAATCTGCTGTATATCTCTTTGGCAAAGTAGAGGGTCACTGAAAAAGAGGAAGACCGTTAAGGAGATGATTTGGCACAATGACTACAATAATGGGCTCAACCATAATAATTATGAAGATGGTGAAGGATCAGGCATTATTTTGTTTGGTTGTGCATAGAGTCATTATGAGTTTGAACTAACTTGATGGCACCTAGCACCAAGAATAAGTCTTTAAGCTCCATTCATGTTGTACCATGTGTCCAACTTCATTGTTTCTACGAAGTAGCATTCCATTGTATATATATATGCCACATTCATTCATTCATTTATTTGTTGTAGAGTGTTTAAACTGTTTGAGCTTCTGCTTTCAAGTACTTTGTGTATATACTTAAGAGTGGAAGTTCTAGGTCATATGGTAGTTCTATTTAGATTTTTCTGAGGAAAAACATTGCTTTCAAGAGAGGTTGTACCATTTCAAATTTTAACTAGCAATGAATAATTGTTCTAATTTCTGAATGTTCTTGCCAACCTCTGTCTCTCTCTTTCCTTCTCTTTTTTCACCATAATGATTCAGGTGGAAGTGACTTGGAATCTAGTTATACTATTGATTTACGTCCCTTTAATGATGTTGATCATCTTTTCATGTGTCTGTTGGTTATTAGAATGACTCCTTTGGTGAAATAACAATTCCAGTTCTTTGCCCATTTTATAATTGGTTCATTTGCCTTCTTCTCCTTGCGAAATATATAGTATAGAAAAATAATATGTTGTAAGAGTATATAAAATATAGACTTATATGCATGTATGTAAAACATATCAGATTCTTACTGGACATGTCATTTCTGAAGATATTTTGTCAGTAAGTAGCTTTTGTTTTTCAATAAGGTCTTTTGATGAACATTGTTAATTTTTGAGAGGTCCCATTTATTATTTTGTTGCTTGTGCTCTTTCTTGTTATTTCCTGCTGAGACTTGAGGAAGAATCTATTTCATATACTTCCCTTAGCTTCTGGTTGCTCCAGGCATTCCTTGGCTTATAGCTAATGTGCTACATGATGTCCTCTTTTGTCGCTCTATGTCTATTCTCTTCTTTTATAAGAACATATAGGACTAGAATTCATCATCAAAGACTCTTTCCAGACAAAATTATATTGAAGTGCCAGGGATTAGGAGCTCACTACATCTTTTAATGGGAACATAATAAAATAAAAAATAATCACTATATTGACGACTTGCTAATATAGCAGTATAAATTGGTCTTGCAAATTTTGATTGACCTCATCAAACATCAGTAAATTATGGGAAGGATAATTTTAATATTGTTTTCCACTACTCTTTTGTCACTTTGACATGATGTAGTGACTTGTATGCTGCTAAAAAATAAACTACCAGTATTTCAAAGACCAACATGGTCACAAATAGTGGATAGGTTTTAGTGATGCTTCTAGCATTGTTTGCTATAGTTCCAGAAGACAAGCCCTTCAGGTTTGAAGATATTCAAAATATGTCTTGGGAAGAACTGCATCCTTAAAATAAAATTGAGCTTAATGATATTGATGGAACAATGATTTTAGGAACTTTATTTGTGATTATAGTATGACTTAAAATGAAAGAAACATCTATACACTTAAGAAATAATTAGAACATAAGATACATGAAGTATGAATCTGGGAAAATGACCATTGTAAAAAATGAACTGGAATGCTTGATGATAGATGTCCTAGGTATTAGTTAGCAGAAATTTATGGGATTTTTGAATCAGACAACCATATGGATTATTATGTTGGAAATGATAAATTAAAGAGTAATGGGGTCACAATCATTGTCAAACAGAACATTTCATGATCTATACTGAAGTACAGTGCTGTCAATGATAGGAGCTATCCATATACCTATATAGTTAATAAAACTATAATTCATGTTTAATCATCACCATTAATCCTGAAGATGAAGACATGAAAAATTATCATCACCTTCTGCATTCTGAAATAGATCAAACTTGAATCTACATACACTGGTAATTAGAATACAAATGTCGTAAGAAGAGAAATGTAAAAAATTGAAAAATTTCTACCCCTGAACTCAAAATATACATTTACAACATTCATTTTTGCCATTTATCACAGGAACAACCAAAAACTACAGTCAAACAAAATAATCAAAACTTTAACATATTCTTTCCAGAAAACAATCCAGTAAACTGCATGGCCATATCTAACCTCCAGTTAGCCAAAGAAGAAAACTACCATGGGGCAGAGGTCAAACAAAGAATGTACAGATGTGCTTTATACAATTTATGTATGTATATGTATGGACTGTGGTAAGAGTTGTATGAGCCCCTAATAAAACGTTTAAAAAATAAAAATAAATAAAAAAAATTTTAAAAGTATAAAAAAAACCAAAAACATTTACTTTCCATCTTTATGATTCGTTTCTCTAGTACCCCACTCCCAAGGTACCATAGTGTGTTAGTCTGAGTGGACTAGAGAAACAAATTTCATGGACACTCATATGTGTATAAGAAAAAGCTTTATACACAAGAGCAGTTGAATATTGAGGAAACATCCCAACTCAATCCAGATCAAGTCCACAACTCCGATATTAGCCCATATGTCCAATACCAATCCATAAAGTCCTCTTCAGACTCTCAAAACACGTGCGATAATGCTGAATGCAGGACAATCACAGGCCAGAGGGTGGGAAGTCTTGAGAACCCAGTGGTGTTGTCAGCATCTCAGGGCTGTCAAGGGTCTCCATGGGACTCCTTAGATTCAGGGCACTAATGTAGCTCCATGAGTCTTATAAGCTGCTAGGTCTCCAAGGGAATGAGCTAAGAGAGGGAGTGTCTCCTGCCTTCAAGGAGGAATACCAGAGTTCCCAGAATACTCAGGAGAAGGCCCTGCCCACACAGAGGCCTCATTGACTATGACCTAATTGACAGGTTAGATTCCACCCCGTCGTCACACTTAATCCTCTCAGATTGTCGAACGATTATATAATGACCACAATGAGCTTGGTAATAGAAATGTTGAAGATCACATTAGAGAATTTTGTAAGACCAAAGATCTAACCATTGAAAACAACTAAAAAAAACAAAAAACAAATCATAAACAGCAACCTCACTAGATAGATTACTTAGAAACAAAATCAACTACAACTATGGAAAGATGTAGCAGAGAAGCTTAGTATCAATCAGAACAATGCCTAGGGCTGAGTATGAAGCACCCTGTCAACTACAAACATAAAAGTTCATGTTGTAGCTGAAACAAAAGGAAACAAATCCATGAGACACAAAGTAAGACTTTGAGTATGTGCGCAGTAACAAAAGATATTCCAATGTCCCACCTTTCTCCACTGGTGCACTTCTGGATCAGCTACCACTTTCTCCCTCCAGTATATTCCCGTACATCTCAGGATTCTGCAATATTTAGGCTGCAATGACCACTCAGATGTCACAATGTAAAGGAGAATGACTCGTGTCTTGTGGGTGCTGATAAAGCCCCATCCCAAAATTCACATGCCCAACTGGAGAACCTTCCTTATGCTCAAGTTTATGGAAGTTGGTGAAATCAGGTTCAAGAATTAGATGCAATATGTACAGTGTGTTTTCCACTTGGATTTATACTAGCAAGTGAAATCCCCTCTACTGCTTACCAGAGGGCTCATTTTGTTTGCAGCAGGATGGCAATCACAATGCAGTGTGCTAGCAAATACTTACAGGCGAATCCTATCAGTGTCTTCCGCCATCTTTTTACCCAGACGCATGAGGGGAAAAAGTCTTTTGGTGAGAATTCCAGAGACTTTGTCTAAAAGAGCTACATTGAAAAATTCACCGCCCCTGAGATATACAATTTGAATTTTGAGACCATATCCTGAAGATTTGATGCATTGAGCACTGCTGGATAAATTTTGGGATGATGACAAGTATGTCATGCATGAAGTAACAAAAGATCATCACAAAGAAAAAGCAAAGATCAGAAGAAACTGAAACGTGCTCTTGAAGTAGAGCACCTAAAGCAAATGAAAGATGATGAAGTGAAGAAGAAAACAGAAGACAGAGGGATGAACTGGGATAAAAAAATATTTCATTGTAGAAACTGATTGAGCCAGTGAGATGAAACACATTTTGTGCAAATTGTTGAATGGAAATATGATCTGCTCAGTAACTCTTCACCAATTCAAACACGCACAAAGAAGGAAAAGATGCACATGGTACAAGGTGGGCTGTTACCTGCAGAGCAGCCATTTGATCCTACAGCCACACAGAAGGAGAAACGTGAGACTTCCTGCTCCCTGAGAATTTACAACCTTGGAAACCCAAAGAGGCAGTTCTGATCTATCCTGTAGGGCAGGGATTCTCAACATTCCTAACACAGTTCCTCATGTTGCGGGGACCCCCAACCATAAAATTATTTTCGTTGCTACTTCATAATAAGTAATTTAGCTACTGTTATGAATCACAATGCAAATAACTGATATGCAGGATGTATCATCATTGTTACAAATTGAACATAATTAAAGCATCGTGATTCACCACAAAAATAATATGTAATTATATATTGTGAAAGACTAATTTCTAATTACAAATGAATAAAATTTTGTCTTGAAGCATGGTGTAGCATGGCTAGCAGTCTTCAGACCGGGCCCTCCTATGTGGGTGTATCTGCAGGTGGCAGACCCGCCGGGAGATGGATAGAGGAGTAGTGTCTCCGTTCCTAAGACCATCAGAAATATGTGTTTTCTGATGGTCTTAGGGCACCACTGAGAAACGGTCGTTTGACCCCCAGCGGGGTCGTGATCCAAGGTTGAGAACAGCTGCTGTAGGGAGACAAAGAGTCTGAATTGACTTGTTGGAAGCAGATGTTTATTTTTGGATTTCCTTTTTGAGGTTATTGCTACACCTGCCATTATGAGAAGTCATGGAATACTAAAAGGACATTAGTGAATAGTTGGTGAAATTTGAATGAGGTCTGTAGTTAGCTTATTTAACAGTATATATTAACTCCAAGTTTTGAAAAAAAAGTATATAGTTTGATAATTTTAAATTACTAACATAAGGGGGACCATGGTCAGTATATGGAAATTCTATTTTTTACAACTTTTCTGAAGTTTGAAATTATTTTAAAAGCAAAACATTGGAAAAATACAGTTAAAATCATATGAAACATCACCACTGAAAAATATTTAATGACTCTACAAACAATATTTCTATATCTGCATAGAAAATATTTCAAAAAACATCAACATATAGCTTGGTGGTATGAGCATAGAGTTAAAATTTCAGTTCTGTTTGCTTTGTTATCTTGAAAAAATTATTTTCCTGTCTGTAGCTTATTTTAAAAATAGAGAAACAATAATAGTTCTCTTATCAGGTTGTCATAATAAGGTTTAAACCAGTTAGTACATGTAAACCACTTAACACTATCTGGTATGTAGCAAGTGTTCAGTACATGTTACACATTGTAATGACTACTTACTGTTTTGTCACTCTTGTATGATGGTTAATTTCAACTATTACTTAGTGGGTTAGTCTGGGTACTTTAGAGAAACAAATCCAGAGAAACTCATGTATAAGAGAGAGTTTTATATGAAGGTTAAGTGTGCATCAAGAAAACATCCCAACACAGTGCTTCCCAAGCCCACAGGTCCAACATTAACCCATTAACCCATATGTCCAACACCAATCTACAAAGTCCTCCTCTATTTCACAAAACAGACGCAATGATGCCAACTGCAGGAGGAAAGTCGAGTCAGTGAATGTGTAAGCATCTCAGTGCTGACAGGGGCCTCCACATGGGTGCTTCAGCACCCAGGGTTGCATTGGGGTAGATCCATGTGGCTTCTTCTCAGGGATGTCTTGCAGGAAGTGAGCCTTGTCAGCTAAAACAGGGAATTGGCTAAAGCAACTGCACCCTGGTCCAAACATCAGAAAGCAAGAGACCTGAGAACTCGAAAGGTGAGGCTCCCTCTATCTCGCTTTGTCTTTATCTCTCTCTTTGTGTGTATGTCGCTCTCTGTCTTCAATATATTTCTATTAGTTCTTTCTCTAAGACACCCTGGTGGAGTAGTGGTTTTGTGTTGGGCTATGATATGCATGTTCAACAGTTTGGAACCACCAGCAGCTTTGCAGAAGAAAGACTGGGCTTTCTATTCACATAAACAGTTACTCTCTCAGAAACCCACAAGGGTCTCTATGCATCAGTATTGATTCTATGTCAGTGTGTTTGGTTTGAGTTCTTTTCTTGGGGGCAACCATGAATTTTTCTTGAGAAATGTGGACTAGGGAATATTTAGAATTCTTGGTGAGTCATTTGAGTAGGTAAAAGAGATGTTCCAAAATGGAGCTATCATGTATAGGTGTGAATTTACAGAATAATGCGTTAAAGTAATTGTTGTGCTCTTTTCTTGTGCTGAGTTTATACATCTGTATTATCAGTTCAGCCACTAAATGAAACCACACAACTGCAATGGATTTCTGGCTCACATGCTTGTGTTGCTTTCTAATGACATTATTTTGTTTAAACAAGTGTAGAACAAGGTTTGAAGGACTAAAAATTCCCACACACAATCAGTTTAGCTCATTAACTCCTTTCTGAAAAGTTCAGAAATAGGGATTCTAAATAGAAACAGAATTAAAATGTTATTTCAGCCAGCAGCCGTTGTTTCCAGAGTCACAATGTGACAAGGTTAGAAAGCCCTTTTCTAAATGTGACATACTGAATTAACTGGGTCCTGTAAGGCAGGACCTCTATAAAGCTGGATAAATTTTGGAGAATTTGGTTGGAATTCTTAGAAATTAGAGTCAATGGTAGAACCCTGTGCACTTGTCTTTTCCAAGTGCTCAAGTAAACTGTGGTGTAAAAAAGGAAAAAACAAGGTCATTTTCTTTCTGGGCACAGACCGATATTCTATTCTGTCAGTTAAGACTGCTTACAACACTGAGGGTTACATATTTAAACATTCACAAGTTTAAATTAGCAACAACACCACATTGCTGACTCTTTCTTTCATCATTCATCCTGTCCATATTGCCCAGGCCAAAGCATTATTGAACAGATAGACTATGTCCTGAAGGTCAGAGGAAATATAATAACTCAATTGGAAGAGAAATAACAAATTGGAAGAGAAATCAATTTCAGATTTACTACTGTTGTGTTGGGGAAACATTTATCTTTTTGTGTGTACAGTAATATATATAAACATCTGTATATGTCTGTATGTGTAACAAAACATTGACTTTTTCACATGTAATATTCAACGACATTGGCTATACTCATTATGTTGCACCACCACCACCATTGTCCTTCCTGCAAGCCAAGAAAACATATTATTGTATTCAAGCTCTTGTGATATGTATCAAGTTAGACAAATCAGACTTAATTCTGGTGTATGGACCAATGTTATGGATTGTGTGGCAATTTCTAACTTCTGCTTCTGGTGGTCGAGTGGTTAATGCATCTGACTGCTAATCACAAGGTCAGCAGTCTAAACCACTAGTCATTTCTCAGAAGGATGATGAGGTCTTCTACTATCACATATATTTGCAGCTTTAGAACCCAATAGGGCAGCTCTACTCTATCAGACACGGTCACTATGAGTCAGAATGGGCTTGATGGCAGTGACAGGTAGAGTGATGCTTTTGATTAGAATCCCATTTGGAAATGGATGGTCTTTGTTATGCTGCTATGCTTTTTAGGCATGCTTAATGCCGGCTTTATTTTGAGTCAATCTCTTCTGAGTTATAAAAGATATTAATTGAGCAAGCAAGAAAATCAGAGATGGGGTGAATGAGATGCCAAGCTACATGAAGATCATGTAGGAACAGATTCAAACAAGACAAGAAACAAACAAGACAACAAACAAACAAACAAACAAACAAACGTCTTTTGGTCCTGCACCATCCTCCCAGTTGTTACGTAAGAGCCCGTATTGCAGCCACTTTGCCAATCCATCACTTTGAGGGTCACCCTAGTTTTAATTCTTTCTTTCTTTTGATTAAAAGCTGTATAGTGTATGCTTGTAGGGAAAATTTATTCATAAAAACATAATATGAATTCTAAAACTTCTTCCACAATTCAAAGTTGATATGTTCTTAAAGTTGTACAACCAGTCTTCCTATCCACTTCTTAATGTGTCTACCACAACTGAGACTCTTCCTGAATGACAGAGGCACATGTCAATGTGCTGTAACCTAGAGTACTGGGTTTCTCTCCTGATAGCCTATCATAATGAAGTGGAATAGCCTTTTCTCTTCAACCTTCCAACACCAACACATGGTTCTTTCTCTTCTTCTGAGCTTTAACCTGGAACCATCAACAGAAGAGACTATTGGGTATATTAATTGCCAACATTACCTATGGTGACAGTGTAATTCAGTATATCCATGTGTACCCTAGCCTTGATCTTCATACTTCAAATTATCGCTTCTAAATTCAGTGTGTGCTGTTAGATTTCCAAACAAGACTAATGAGCAAAGCTCTAAATAAGAACATTGAGTCAGACCATGCTAACTTCTATCAAAATCTGAAGGCAATTCTAATTCCTGGTAGGGTTAGGATGTGGTATCAATTAGCAATGAATAAATATGTAAGACATATCTTTTAATAATAAAGTATTAAGGGTAAGTAGATACTGAGTCAACTAATTCCACTAACTACAAGAGTGAATCAAAAAATAATTTTCAAAATAAATCAGTGTGTGATTTCTGATGTTTTTGAAAACATGAGGGGAAAATGAAGGCTTTCCCACATGTATTACACTCATAGGCTTTCTTTCTGATGTCATAGTTTCTCTTCAGTGTGGTCTTACATATGTTCTCGAAGGTATGAGAGAAAACCGGAATTTTCCACATGTCTTACATATGTAACACTGCTCCCCAAGTGTATTTTCACATGCACATGATAGGACTTAAATAATTAAAACGTTTTACCACAGTGCTTACATTCATGACTTTTCTTGCTTGTGTGGGTTCTCATGTGTTCTCAAAGGGATGAGGAAAAACTGTAGGCCTGTCCACACTCCTTACACACATAAGGTGTCTCACCTCTGTGCATTCTAACATGTATTTCAAAGTATTGGGAACATTTGTAGGATTTCCCACATCGCTTACACTCATAAGGTTTCTCATCTGAACGTGTTCTTATATGTGCTTATGAGGAGGTGGGCAGATTGAATGCTTTCCCACATTGTTCACATGCACAGGACTTCTCACCAGTGTGTTTCCTCAGGTGGCTTTCCAGGTAAGGGAGGACCAGGAGGGCTTTCCCACTTTCCAACCATTCAGTGTTTCTCCACACCGTGCAGTTTCACATACTTCCAAAAGTTTTGGGGGCAAATGAACACTTACCAACACTGCTTAAATTCATTGGGGTTTCCCCCCATTGTGAATTTTCCCATGTAGTCTAAAGTATTTCAGACAACTGAAAGTTTTGTCACATTACTTACATTTGTAAGTTTTCTGTTGATTGTGTGTTTTTTCATGTACATAGAAAACAGAGTAAAAGGTGAAGGCTTTCGACACTTCTTACATGTATAGAGTTTCTCGCCAGGGTGTGTCCTATCTTGCTCTTGAAGGGATGAGTAAACATGAAGGCTCTCCAACAGTATGTACATTCACAGGGCTTCTTTCCAGGGTGCATGTGTACATGTTCTCAGAAATATGTGAGGTCACGAAGGCCTTACCATCGCCTTTACATTCATAGGGTTTCACACCATTGTGCTGTCTTAAATGTAGATTGAGGGAAGAGAAATGCATAAAGGTTTTCCCACGCACTTCACGTGCAGGGATTTTCTGCTCTCCATGATCACTCAGACTTTCCCTTCAATATCACTCTGGGACTTGGGGCTGATCTTCCCTGCTATCAAAAGTTTCTTTTTCTATCCAATTTTATCAGGTATCATTGTTACTGAGCTTCTTATTTCTTTTTTCCTGAGTATTTCATTACCAAAAATACACCACTGAAGATTTGATTCTCTCATTTTAACTGGAGTAAAACAATCAGTTCTGGCTTCCGGAAATCTCCCAGCATTCTCTTCTTGGGGATGGCAGCACCTGAGGCCACATGAAGCAGCTAAGACAAAACAACGTTGTGACAGTGTCAGCAAGATGTTCACGTGAATCAGAGGAAACAGGTTTAGACACCAGCGCTCACCAATTGGATGATTCTCCATCTTTAATTGACTCTATATTCAACCAAGAGTGATGTACTGTTCCATGGAATGCTCCCTTCTGATAACATGTCCAAAGTAATTGAGGCATCTTGCTGCACTTTCTCCAAAGGAAAGTTGTTCGTGATACTTTCAATCTTCTTCACCAAAACTATAATTGAAGTTTATCAATTCTTCCAGGGTCTTCCTTAATTGTCGTCCAGTTTTCATATGCATGTATAAGGCTATAGATAAAATCGTGTCTTGGTTCAGGCATTACTTATTTCCCAAAGATTTTCACAAGGTATTATGAAGCTCAATGCATCATTTTATTTCTTGACTGCCACATTCATGAACAATGATTGTGGATCAAAGTAAAATTAAATTCTAAGCAATTTCAATATATTCTCCATTTATCATGATAATGTCTATTGGTCCAGTTGTGATGACTTTTGTATTCTTTACATAGAGTTCTAATCCATACTGAAGGCTTCAATCTTTTATTTTCATCAGTAAATCAAAGTCCTCTTTGCTTTCAGCAAACAAATTTTGTCATCTTCATATTTCAGGTTGATATTCAGTCTTCCTTGAATCCTGATGCTGTGTTCTACTTAATATAGTCTAGCTTCTTGAATGATTTGCTTAGCATAGAGATTGAATAAATATGGCTGAATGACTCTAACCCTAAGACACTTTACTGATTTAAACCATACAGTGTCTTCTTGTTCTATTTGAATGGCTGCCTCTTTGTCTATATATACAGTATATATGTGCAGAATTTTTTTCTACAACAATCTTTTACTGTTATCTATAGTTTGTTATGATCCACCCAATTAAATGTCTTTATTTAGTCAATGAAACACCTTTATGATATTCTCTGCTTTCATCCAGGATTCAGCAATACCACCAATGCTATTCTTCAGCTTCCATCTGACTTGCATAAGAGCTATTGATGGTCTGTTCCACAGGGGCCATCCATCTTTGTTTTGGCTGCTTATAGTGAACTTCTTCAACACATATATTGTCAATGTAATTTCTGGGTATGCCATATGATGAGGTGCAAGTATATAGCTGCCCTTTATGCTGTTGAAAAAAGACACTTGCAATGAAAAATTATTTGGTTTTGTAAAAGTCTACCTTATGAACTCCAGTTTTGTTGCTTTCACAAAGGCCAATTAATGGACCTTTTTTTGGTTGTTTATAACTTACACCTTCCTTTTCTGATAATTATCTATGCATTTTTATTGTATTTGATTAATTTCAGACAGAAGAACATGGTAGATTTTTAAAAAAATTTGATCATTGACTGACTGTAGTGACTGGTGTGTAAATTTGAGTAATAGTTGTATTAACTGAACTTCCTTGTAAGAATGAAGATATAATTTTGCCAGTATTTTAGAGATTCTGCTGGTATAATAAGGTGTTAGATGAAAATTCATGTCTATGGTCTAATAAATTGTGATTTAAAGTTAATGTTCTGAGGGATAAACAGGAAATTAATACTTACCACATTGGGCATATTAAAAAGAACCACTGTGCAAAAGCAGATGGAACTAGCAACAAAACCACACAAATGTTTGCCTGGAGAGCTCTTGAGGTGCATGTGCAGCAAGGCCAGTAACGAAGAGTGAATGGATAGATTATTTTGTTCTCTGCATAATAAAAGCAGGGCACAGTAGCAGAAGAACCGCTTGTCTCTTGTGAGATGACAGCCAAAAATATTGCCCTGATTCTTTCCAAATCATTTAGAAAAAAGTGATAATTTCCATAATATATACACATTTATCTCCTTTTCTTTATTCTCCCTCTTGGATGACCTATTTCAACCTCTCTGCTGTGTATTTTGATTTCAGAAGAGAAATGCTCTGCTTCAGAAACTTAAAGTAGACTTGTATACATTTGGTATCTTTAGATTTATAGCTCTCCCAACTCACTTTTATAATTCACATAACTTGCATGCCGTGACTTGCTGAGAAACCACCTTTCTGTAATGACTTGTGCATTGTTGTGCTGCTGAAAGCTCTGTCACGAGTGTTCCAAACACCAGCAAGGTCACTCAAAGTTAATAACTTTCAGCAGAGATGCCCAGACTTCAAACAAAGAACACATTATGAAGAAGGAGTAGGCTGTTGACTTCTGAGGAATTAGCCACTTAAAACCTTATGAATGGCATTGAAATATTGTCAGATACTGAGAGTCTCATGCATGAAAGCCAGGAGATGAGTCCTTCGGGTCAGAAGGCATTCAAGATCCACAGGTCCAAGAACCAAAGAGTGGAAATGATAATGACATCAATCATCATGACCCACTCACCATATTTTTTTTTCTGCCTCTGATATCCGTTGCTCTTCAGTTCTGGAGCTCTTAATTCCAACAGGAGGAATAGTCCCACCTTCAAACACAACACTACTCCCATTGAACCAGAAGTTAAGATTGCCTCTTTACCATTTTAACTCCTCATGCCTCTGGGTCAACAGGCAAAGAAGGGTATTACTGTATTGAGTGATGTGATTGATCCTGATTGCCAAGGGGAAATTGGATTCATAGTGCATAATGGTGATAAAGAAGAATATGTTTGGAATCTAGGAGATTTCTTAGGATGTTTGTTAGTACTACCATGTCCTGTGACTAAAGTCAATGATACAGTACAGTAGCCTGATTCTGACATGACTACTAATAGCTCAAACTTTTCACAAGTGAAGATTTAGGTGACCGTACCAAGCAAAGAACCATAACCAGCTGAGGTACTTGCTGAGAGTAAAAGAACTATAGAATGATAGTGGAGGAAGGTCGTTCTAAATACCACTACAGCCATGTGATCAACTTCAGAAATGAGGACAGCAATTGCTATGAGTAATACTGATTTGTATGTATGCACCAAGTATTTTGTTTTATTGACTTGTAAAATATTAAGTGAAAGTGGGGTGAGTGCATTTTCATTTGTACATGTGTTAGCCGTATCATGTTAGGTACAAGTTTGATTTTATCATTCTCTTTGTTTTTGGTGTGGTTAAAGAGTGATGTGCAGGTGTCAAGGGGTGGTCTGTGATGGTTAGAGATTACATCAACTAGACACTTCTGGGTAAGGGTAGGTTCAGAGTCCAACTTATCAATTGGGTTGCAGCCTAATGATACATATCCTGATGTCATAAGCTATTTAGTATAAAGGAGATAGACCGAGCAGGGTCAAATCCTCTTTGGCTCTTCATCTTCTGCCAGAGTTGGATCTTGCATCTTACTCCTCAGTCTCCTGGTACATTGCCTGCGGATTTCAGAAGCCGTCAGTGGACTACCAAAGGTGGATTCATTTGTCTGAATTCTCTGTAACTGCCAGCTGGTGCCCCTGTCTCTGCATTGCCATTTTGCATCCTGTTTGCCTGCTTCCACAAGTTGGGAGAAGCCTGACTTGAACCAAACTGAATTTATCTATGTCCACAAATGTGTCAGTCATTTCTTGATAGAAATCTCTAAGTCTAAGACATGTAGTGGTCACTGATTTTGCTTTTCTAGAGAACCCGACCAAACACAACTACTAATGGCCCAGACCCTTTAGAATGAAGAGATCAGCTGCCCTTCCAGACAAAGAAGGATGGCCACTCAAAGTGCTTACTGACAGCGAAGGGAACATGGAATGGATGGTAGAAGAAGGTGTGTTTAAATACCAACTCTGATGATGTGGTCAATTGGTTCTAGTTTTATGTGCGTGTGAATGGCAAATATTTTTGCTTTCCTCCCTCTTTTCTTCCATTATTTATTATAAAATATAATATGTAAACAGTGCTACTATGTTTCCAGTTACAAACATATTAGTTCTTTCATTTTGGGCACAAATATGACTTTATAATTGTTTGTATTTAGAGATTGCATATGTTTTATGGAGATGCGTACAAGTCCCAAGTTGGCAAGGTGTGGCCTTTGATGGTTTAGGTTATGTGAAACTTGTGACCAGCTGCAGAACATAACTAGAACATGACTCTTCATGGTTTGGCAGCTATTATACAACTAACCTCCATTTTATGATCTGACGTGAATAGCAACTCAGTCAAAGGTGACTTCTCTTGAGAATGGGGCCTCCATCCAATATGTATATTTTGTTTTGTTTCTCTAAAATCATTTTATTGGGGGCTTATACAACTCTTATCACAATCCATCCATCCATTGGGTCAAGCACATGTGTACATTTGTTGCCATCATCATTCTCAAAACATTTGCTTTCTACTTGAGCCCTTGGTATCAGCTCCTCATTTTTGCTATCCCTTCCTTTCCCCTCCCCGTTCACCCGCAATAATTTATAAATTATTATTATTTTGTCATGCCTTACAATGTCCAAAATCTCCCTTCACCCACTTTTCTGTTGTTCATCCACACAGGGAGATGGGGTTATTTGTAGATCCTTGTGATTGGTTCCCTCTTTCTACCCTACCTTCCTCCCACCCTCCTGTTATCGCCACTCTCACAATTGGTCCTGAAGGGATCACCTGCCCTGGATCCCCTGTGTTTCCAGTTCCTATCTATACCAGTGTATATCCTCTGGTCTAGCCAGATTTGTAAGGTAGAATTGGCATCATGATAGTGGGGAGGAGGAAGCATTAAAGAACTAGAGGAAAGTTGTATGTTTCATCGTTGCTACACTGTACTCTGACTGGCTCATCTCCTCCCTGTGACTCTTCTGTAAGGGGATGTCCAATTTACCTACAGATTGGCTTTGGGTCCCCACTCTGGACTTCCCTCATTCACAATGATACAATTTTTTGTTCTTTAATGCCTGATACCTGATCCCAGCAACACCTCATGATCACACAGGCTGGTGTGCTTCTTCCATGTGGGCTTTGTTGCTTCTGAGCTAGATGGCTGCTTGTTTATCTCTAAGCTTTTAAGACCCCAGATGCTATATCTTTCATAGCCGGGCACGATCAGCTTTCTTCAACACATTTGCCTATACACCCACTTTGTCTTCAGCAATTATGTCAGGAAGGTGAGCATCATAGAAGGCCAGTTTAGTAGAAGAAAGTGTTCCTCAATTGAAGGAGCACTTGAGTGGAGGCCCAATTGCATCCAATATTTGAGGAGACTACATGGTTTGTGGGAAAGTGAAATTTAAAGACAATAGAAATTTTCAATCAATTGTTTTGATAAGACAAGATGCAAAACAGTGCCCACCCAATATGTGTTCAAGTGTCTCTGAAAGAAGAAACCCAAGATAAATATAGCATTCATGTTTACATTACAGTTTTGGGTTATTGGACTCCCCACAACAGGGAAAAAGAATAGCTCAAACAGTTCCATAAGCACCAGCAAGTAGGCTAAATTCTCACACTCATTGACGTCTTATTTTCTGGTTAAAAAAAATGAAAGTTTTCATTACAAAAGGGGGTTGGTTCGCCAACAGAGGGCCCTCTTTCTTTGAAAGCATATCTATTCAAGAAGCCAAAGTCCTCCCTAGGAAGGGGGCCGCATTTAGGAGCAGAGAGAGTTAGATAAAGAAACCACATCATAGTTTCCAGGAGCGAGGGTAAAGTGGAAACCCAAGGACCTTGCTCAAAGAGCAGGAAGAGTATTAAAAATGTTTAAATGTAAAAGTAAATACATTTCATAAGTTGTTTTGAATCCCTTTTTACATATGGATGTCATATATGTCTGGCAGAGCTCACTCTCTCTATTGCCAACCTCTAGTCTTTAGTAATTGGAACATAAGCTTGCAACTTCCAGCTTGAGTATCTGAGTTTTGAGTTTTACAGCCCTCTCGGCCCGTGAGGTAGCGGCTGCCATAGAACTTGTTGATTTTGAGCTTGTCAGTTCCAGAAAACATATGCGTGAGGAGAAATACTGAATGTAATGCTTATTCGTTGGGTTTGGGATTTTCCAGTTGTGTTGGGCTAGGTTCATGGAAAAGCAAATCCAGTGACACTAATATATGTGTAAAAGAGAGTTTTATACCAAGAAGTAACCATACATATATAGCAAAGATCCTAGCCCACTCCAGATCAAATCCATAAGTCCAATACTAGTCCATACGCTCCTCTTCCGACTCATCCTCTTCAGACTGGTGGTTGCAAAGTCATGTGGACCCAATGGCAGTGAACATATCACAGGGTTGGTGACAACCAGTGTCCGCCGGCAGGAAAATGCAGGCAGAAAGAGGTGGGATTCTCTTTATGAGAAGGCCACACCCACAGGGAGGCACCATGAGGCTGTGTGACCTGTGACTGACAGGTTGACCTCAATCCCTGCACTTTTATATATCGTCAAGTTGACAAAAGATTATGTAACTATCACACCAGTTTCCACAACTGTATAAGAAATTTCTTTGAAATTTCTGTATCTACAGACCTACCTACTGACATACATATATCCCTATACACCTCACTGCTTTTGCTCTCTAGAATACCTAGCCTACGATAGGAACATAGCTGTCCTCAGACTTTTAGGGAGTTCCCACGAATTAGGATCAACTTGATGGAAAGCCGAGAGTTCAGTGTAGCAACCGCTAGAGGTAATAGAATAGATATAAACAGCCACCGTTTCAAAGTCCCATCAACCATAGTCTGGGCCAATAAAATATCCACACACTGGAATAATACTTAGAAGTGAAAATGAAAGGCTACAATATTTAAGATTCTCACGTTGTGATGGATGAATCTGACAAATGTACTGTTCGGCAAAATAAAAATAAAATAAAACTCACTACTATCGACTTGATTCTGACTCACAGTTATCTCACAGGACGTAATAGAACTGCCCCTTTGCGTTTCGGAGACTTTAAGTCTTCATAGGAGTAGAAAGCCGCATCTTTCTCCCATGGTGGCTGGGGGTTCAAACAGCTAAACAAACAAAAATAATAATATGAGTATATGATATAAATTTCCAAAATCAGGCAAACATTTTAAAAAATACATTGTTTGGGGGGCACGCAGAACTGATAAAATATTTTAAAAGAGAAGAAAGGAAATGATTAGCAAGGAACTCTGGGGAGCAGTTACCATGGAGAGAGAAAGAAGGTGACAGTGGAGAACTAGCGGTAAATGGAGCTGATGTCAAGGAGTTCAAGAAGGAAAGAATGTTTTGAAACTGATTGTGGTAGCAATTATACAATTCTGCTTCATGTGCTTGAACTATGGAATGGTATGAGATCTCTATTAACTCCCAATAAAGAGGTTTTGAATAAAAATCTTCAGACAAGAATTAGAAGAGTTATGGTTCAGGTTTTACTGCTGAATAATTTCTGACTTTTACTTCAAATGTCTGGATATAAGTTTTATTGTCTGAAGAATGGAGATCTTGCCTTGGAAGAGCTCTAAGGGTCAGCCAAAGAGGGAGACTGTCAAGGAGATGAATTGATGCAGTGGCTACAACAATGAGCTCAAACATCCAGGTAATAACTGGGAAATAGCACACTCTTGGGATATGTTTTTGTTCGGTTGTACATAGGATCTCTTACCGGAATAAGTACTTTTAACCAGAGAAAGACTTACTTTGGCCAGACTTAAAGGCAACTCTGGAATATTTTCATAGGTGCTCTTAGGTGGGAGAAGTCATACAGTCAACTTAATGGTTTCTTTGCTCGTGCATGCACAACAAGGCTTTCTAAGGGTTTCTGTGGGGCACATGAGACTCTGGGAACTTCAGTCCAGCATACTGTGTTCCCACTAGATGACACTGGGTGTAAGCTTTACTAGATAACACTGGTTCTTTGTCTCTGAAGTAGTGGCGCTGTAAAATTGTTTAAAGGTATTTTTTTAAGAGAGGGAAAGTCTGATTCAGGAGTTTCTGTGAGCTCTTGTTCTCCATGGGCACTACTGTCTCCTCTATTTCTGGTCTCGGTCTCTGCTTTCACTCTCCTACCTGGCTTCTGATTTTTATGAATTGGAAATGACTTGGGCAACTAAAAAGAATAAAAACAACTGTAACACCTCAACTTTAACAATTGTGTTACGCAACGGCTGTGAGATTGCATTTTGAAACGATTAACACTTTTTTTTCATATAATAGAAAAAAAGCCCTAGATTACAATTGCAGTTTAGGGATTCAGATTTGTCTGATGAAAGCTGACACAAGTCGTGTGGCAAAGTCTAGACTCATGGGAGGTGATTATATGCCATCTTTATCCATCTGAGAAGAATTTAAGCATAAGCAAATTCTCTGGGAGAATTTAATCAAACTTTACTTGATCACTTATTTCTATAGAAAATTAATTCCTTGGCAATCTCAATCCCCCTGTCCCCTGAATATTGAAGAAGAACCAGAGATTTTCTGTTGGAAGGCAATTGGGTTGAAAATGGTTAATCCTCCAGAAATGGAAATCTACCAAGAATAGCCAAAAGAGTATCCACTCAATTAAAAGGGAATTTCTTAGGGGTGGAGCTTGCTTCCAATATATTTGGATGCTCTGGCAAATCTTTCTTACTTTTTGCTGGATGAGGATTCTCTATTTGGCTCATCATCTGGTCTCTAGTCTTTGGGACTGAGCCAGCAGCCTGCCATGTTGTCTACTGATCATGGAAATCAGCAGGAGCATGATATCTTACTTTCTGACCCTGGATTCATTTGCCTCTGTACCCAGAAGTCTTCCATCTGACCTACCAATCTTGGATTCATCAACCGCTGAAGCTATGTGAGAAGAGGCTGCCCGCCTAACACCTGACCCATGCACTTGGAACTTGAGTCTCTACTAGTGTGTGAAACATTTCCTTGAGGTAAACTCTCTATGCATATAAAAGCTTCACTGATTTTGCTTCCCTAGAAAACCAAGTCTAAGACCCCAACTAGTTCAGAAAGTGAGAAAAAAATTTACATTTATATTCCATATATACTGAACAAGAATTTACATTTTAACAAGATCCTCAAGTTATTATCTACTTGAGGATTTACATGTAGCTTCTGATTCGGTGTATCTGTAGTTGAAAGACACATTCTCAGCAGGAGGTCAAACTGGAATGAAACCCTCTGAGATCTGAAACCAAGTGCCTCAGTAAACTCAGAAAGATAAAAAATCACATTATAATTGAATGCAATTGGAAAGAGCAAAGAGTAACAATGTTATCCTCCTTTTCAAAGGTATATACAGTCACTGTAAGCATGGTAGATATCATATAATTTGCCATTTATTCTGCAGTAACACTGTGAAATGAAAACATAAGACTAGTTTATTGTAATTTTTCATGATGATGGCCCTCTAGCCTTTCTTTTGTAGTTAGCCCTACACAAGATCCTGCAATATTTAAAAAAGAGGTAAATTATATACACAATTCAATTAAATGCTCAAAAATAAGGCACAGATAATAAGAGGCTTTAAAATTTTGTTTGCCTTTTTCATTCTCATAAAACAATTACGTTGACTGACTGCACTGTGTCCAGTGTAAAACTTTGTTTGCATGACACATGGCTATGTATTGTGGCCATTTTGCTTGAATAAGATTTATAATTGCATATAGCCTGTTTTATCAGATTTGACAGGGAAATACATAGTCCGAGGGCACAGTACCATCTTTTTGAAATTCCTAAATTTTTCAAATGATTATTTCATTGATTTCCTCCCATTTCAATTGATAGAATGCCTTGATTGCTTCAATTGTCTACATACAGAATTAGAAACTTTAATGCTGAATATTCTTACTCACTGCCACTGAATCAATTCTGGCTCTATAAGACAAACTAGAACTCCTCTGTGGGTTTCTGAGATGATAACTCTTTACGGATGTAGCAAGTGTCGTTTTTCTCCCTGGGAAAGGCTGGTGGTTTTGAATGGCGGATCCTGGGGTTTGCAGCCCTTCCTGTAACCCACTACACACACAGGCTCTCTGGGGTCCCTTTAGTAGTTTTATAAGAAAGAGGATGTTGTTCATGAGTTGGCTGTCATTGTTGTTAGGTACCATCAAGTTGATTCTGACTCACATTGACATTGTACATCAGAGGGAAACGAAACCTGGTCCTGAAACATCCTCACAATACTTCTTATTGTTTGAGCCCGTCCTTGCATCCACGGTGTCAATCCATCTTCTCAAAGGTCTTCCTCTTTTCCTCTGCCCCACTCCTTTGCCAAACACGAAGTCCTTTTCCAGGGACTGGTTTCTTCTCATAACTTGTCCAAAGGACATGAGACAAAGTGTCACCATCCTCCTTCCTAAGGAGCATGCTGCTTTCCTCCTGCCAAGGCAGGTTTGTTTATTATTTTTACAGGACATTTTCAATATTCTTTGCAAACACCATTCAAATGCATTGATTCTTTGATATTTATTCAATGTCCAACTTTCACAAGCATGCGAGGAGCTGGAAAATACCGTGACTTGTGACAGGCACACTTTAGTCCTCAAAAGTGACATCCTTTGTGTAGCAGGAAGTTTTGTGCAGCAGAATTACCCATTGCAAGGCATCATTTGATCTCTTGACTGCTGCTTCCATAGCACTGATTGTAGATCCAAGCAAGACAAAATATTTGACAATTTCAATCTTTTCTCCATTTAGCATGATGTTATCAATTGCTTCAGCTTCGAAGATTGTGGTCTGCACTCGTGGATCTTCATCAGCAAGAGCTTCAAGTCTTCCTCACTTCCAGCAAGCAACACTGTGTCATTGCTCATTGCAGGTTCTTAATAAGCTGCCTTCAACCCTGGTGTCCAATTCTTCTTCCTATAATCCATCTTTTCTGATTATGCGCTGAGCATATGGACTGAAAAGTTTGACGAGATGATAACACCCTGACACAAACGGCTAACTTTACACCATGTAGCATTCCCTTGTTCTGTTTGCCCATCAGCCTCTTGATCCAGGTACAAGTTCTGCATGAGCACCATATAGTATTCTGGAATTGCCATTCTTTTCAGTTATCCAGAGTTTGTTATAGCCCATCCAGTTGAATGCCTTGGAATAGTCAATAAAACACAAGTAAAGATCTTTCTGGTATCCTCTACTTTGAGCCAAGATCCAACTGACATCAGTAATGATATCCCTTGTCCCACATTTTCTTCTGGATCCAGCCTGAATTCCTAGCAGCTCACTGTTAATGTAGTGCTGCGAGCATTGTTGAATGATTTTCTGCAAAATTTTATTTGTGTGTGATATTAATGATATTGGATAATTTGAACATTATGTTGGGTCAGTTTTCTTTGGAATGGGTATAAAATATGATTTTCTTCTAATCCATTGGCCAAGTAACTCTTCCAAATTTCTTAGCATAGAAAGTGAATGTTTCAGTGCATCCTCAGCTTGGTGAAAAACTTTAACTGGTATTCAGTCCATTCCTGGAGTCTTGGTTTTGTTTGGTTAATGTGTCCAGTGCAATTTGGACTTCTTCCTTTAGCACCATTGGTTCTGGCTCATATGCACCTCCTGAAATCGTGCATTGCTGATTGGTTCATTTTGGTACAGGGCCTCTGTGAATTCTTTCCATCTTCTTTTGATACTTGCTGCATTGTTCAAGATTTTGTCCATAGAATATTTCAAGATTGCAACTCAGGGCTTGAAATTTTCTTCAGCTTTTTACGTTTCAAATATGCTGAGCATGGTCTTTCTTTTGGTTTTATAGCTCTAGACCTTTGCATATTTAATTATAATATTTGACTTTTTCTTCTTGAGCTGCCCTTTGAAATTTCTGACCAGCTCTTTGACTACATAACTTCTTCCACTTGACTTAGCTACTCTAAGATTCAGAGAGATATTCAGAATTTCTTCTGACATCCACTTTGATCTTTTCTTTGTTTCCTGTCTTTTAAACGACCCTTTGCTTCTTCATGAATGACATTCTTGATGTCCTCCCACAGCTCATCAGAACTTCTGTCATTCCTGTTCAATGTGTCAAATCTGTTTTTGACTTTAGGTAAAATGTATTCAAGGTTGTATTTAGACTTTCATGGGTTTGTTTTCACTTTCTCCTTTGATTCAACCTGAATTATGGGCAATTGATGTTTTTTTTCTACAGCCAGTGTCTGAACTCATTTTAGCTGCTAATATTGAGCTTCTCCATGGTCTCTTCTAACCAATGTAATCCTTGATTTCTGTGCATTACATTTGGAGAAGTTGTTGTGATAGTAACATTTTGTGTTTTGAAAAAATGTGTTTGCAATGAAGTAGTCATTGATCTTGCAAAATTCTATCAGGAGATCTGCAGCTTTGTTTCCTTCATGAAGGCATATGTTCCAACTACTATTTCCCCTTTGTTTGCCAGTTTTGCATTCCAATCACCATAATCACTAGTCATTATTAATTCATCTCGACACATGTTCCATCAGCTTTAGACTGAAGACCTTAGTAGTACAATTCTACAATTTCTGCATTACTAATTTTAGTGGTTGTTGCAGAAGTTTGAATAAAAGTTGTCTTGGCTGGATTTCCTTTTGTGCAAATAGGGATTATCCTATCACAGACAGCACTGCTCCTCAAGCTGGATCTTGGAACGTCCTTTCATGATGCTTGCAATGCCATTCCTGGCAGAATGGATTTTCTGATTCATGATGACTAATAATAATCCATTTCTGCTCACTAATGTGTACAATATTGATCTTTATGTGTTCCATTCCTTTTTTGATGACTTTCAATTTTCCTAGAGTCATACTTTGTACATTCCAAGTTCTAATTCTTAATAGAGGTTTTCAGCTGTTTCTTCTCCTTTTGAGTTGTGTGTCCCATCAGCCAGTGAATGTCTAGAATGCCTTGCTCTCATGGGTTTTACTCTAGCCATGTCATTATGGTTGACTCTTTTGAGAAAGAAGTTCTTCCTCAGTCATATTTTGAGTGTCTTCTGGCATGATATCAGAGAATGTTCTGCTTCTGTTATTACATTTTCAGCATCTCATAATGTTTCAATATTATCCATAAGATTTTCAGGGGCTAATTCCTTATACCTGTCCATTTTGGAGACTCTACTGATATTTGACAATGCCAGTGACATAAATTCCCTCATCACAGCCACCCACGAATAACCACAGTAAGAAATTGACAGACACACTTAGATTCAGACACATCTGGGTTCAGTTTTTTGAGTCGTCACTTAAGATGACACATCAATTAGACTCCTCTAAATTTTATTTCACTCACTTATAGAATGATTAGTATCTAGCACAAATACGAATCATGTAAGCTAATAAATGTATGAAGACCCAAGCATGTGTGGCACAAAGAATCTTTACTTAATTGAAGGTCTATCATAGGCAAGACAGTAAGGATGTGTGGACCCAATATCCGAATAGCAACACATAAAGTTTTCATTGGCTAATTTTCAGAAGTAGTTTACCAGGCCTTTTTTCATAGACTGGCTTAGTCTGGAAGCTCTGCTAAAACTTATCCACCACTAATGACCCGAATGGTATTTCAAATACCAGTAGCGTGGATTCTAGCACCATAGCATATGCAAGCCTCCATGGTAGGACAATCGAGAGATGGGTATTGGCCTCTGCCATTGAATACCTTTATTCAGAGGGTTTTACTTTTCTTTTAGGATTATAAAAGGAGGTAGAGCAAGTTATTTTTGGAAATCAGTGCTTAGTGTCAGATTTGGTTTGGTTTCTGAAGTTAAAAGCAGTAATTTTTGGTTGGGGGAGGCAGGAATCATTGAGTTTACAATCTAACTCCTCACTTGCCAACCAATCTGATAGTAGTCAATCTTAGCCTGAAAAGAAATATAATCTAGTGGTTTGAAAATGTTACAGAACTTGATCTTGCTAAATTCTCCTCCTTTTGTTTTGCATCTGGTTCTGTGGTATCAAGAGGAAACCAGGCATTTGGGGTATACTGTTCTTCCCATTTGGTTCACTTGTGGTTCTCACATGAGTCTTAAAGATCTGTTTTCAGGCTATTATGGAGTTGAGAAATCATTTATAATGTATGTACTATAACAGTTCTGAAAAACAAGTCACTAGTCAGCTACTTTGCTATAACTTTCTTAATCAAAGATTTATTGGGACAGTTTAGAAATAGATAAATGTGCTATCTCCTTGGGTGATGGGAGGCAAAAGTAGTTCTCTGTGGAAGATTGATGCTGAATTGCTCTATGCCATCTTGCATTTGATTAACTTTTATCAACCGGAACCAAAAAAAGCCCCCTTTCTCAATGCATCATTTAGATGAACTTTATCAAGAAACCATCCTTTTATTACCAGCATAATTCACTATGATACAGTCATTTTAAAAGTCGCTCTGGGATAAGCAATTAACACAGAGGATTTTTGCGTGATATTTCTCCAACAGTTTTATGTTCAAAAACCCGACTCTACTCTTCTGACATTTGAAATGATGAAAAAGAAAAGAAAGCATTTTCCTTAGAAGAGATAAAAAAAGGGTGAAAGGTCCCATCCCACAACCTACTTGAAGCTGTAAATTATTTTTGTTCAGAGTAAACCAAGTTAAAGTTTGAATAAGACATTTAGTTCAACAGATATGAAGTAAGTCCCAGAATATACAAAACGTATCACATTGGTCTACAATGGCCTTTTAAAGATTGAGTTTCCTCAAACTCGGATGTCAAACAAATACAAATGACATCATTTTCCAAAATCATTTTAGTGGGAGTTAATACAGATGCCATATCATTCCATAGTTCAATCATATCAAGCAGTTGCTGCCAAAATGAAGTTCCAAACATTTTTTTCCTTCTTGAACTCCTGGATACCAGTTTCCTTTTACCCACCTCCACCATCACTGTACCCCAGAGACCTTTATTCTACTTTCTGTCCCTATAGGTTCATAAATCATGGGTTTCATATATTAAAAAACCCCATATAACATAAATTCAAGAGGGTGGCCCCAATGACACAACACACTTGAATGAAGCACAATATGAACAAATGGGGAAAATACAGAAAGTGTTAAAATCAGATTGGCCTAATTTGCATGGTGGGGGGGGGGTGACAACTGATGAGGTTTTAACTGTTTACATAAGGTTGGTCATTTGGATCTTCTAGAGTCATCTCTCTAATGCACTCTATTTGCTAACCACTTTCCTCCCATCCCTCTATTATGAGCAGAGGGGAATCACTGGAGGGTTATTTCCTGTGCAGATCCCACAAATGTATCTTGGGCTCCCACTGTTTTTCATAGCCTCTGCTAACCAGATTCTCACAAGATAGGCTCTAATACTATTTCCTCCATTGACTTCGGATTATATGATTTACAATTGTTCGGTCACTGATTTGGTGTGGTCCTTCCATGTGGATTTAGATGACATCTCACTTACATGGTTGCTTGTTTGGAAACAAACCTTTAAGACCCCAGACACTATTTTATCTGATAGCCAGTCACCATCTAATTTCTTCACCACAGTTTGCGATAGCACCCATATCTTCTGTTTCCTTTCTGAGGGTGCGAATTGTTCTTAAATTGGAGCTAAGATTTAGTGTCAGCCCAAAACCCAGTTTTGGATCTGTGTTTGTTTTTTTCCTTTTCAATATCTTTTTGGCTCCCTTTCAAAGTCTTCTTGTTAATTTATGGATGATTCCTCTGGGGCATAATGATCTTCTGTTAATTTTGTCTTTGATTAGCCCTTGGTATTAATTTCTTAAAGCCTGTTGAGAGAGGGATATTGGGTCAATGTAGACTAAAACCATATCTCAGTACCCGAATTATTCCCACGTACAGAATCAATCCTTTCATGGCTTGATGCTATTTACACAGACAATGGGAGTTGATTGTGAATGACATTTTTTAAATCTGAATATCCAAACTCCGGTAGGTTTTGCTGAATGTTTACTCATGTCTCCTGTGATTTATTTTTAATTTCACCAAGAGAGACATGTTTTAATAGATTCAAAGATCCTTTCTGGTTAATGTTAGAAAGAAGCTACCTATTTCAGGAATACAAATATACAAATATATATAGAATCTTATAATCTCATATCATTATTTTTATTTTCAAATGGAAAAATAATTACCAAGTCTGTTCTTTTGTGTGAACAAAATTGAAAGGAGAAATAAGGTAAAAAAATTTAGGAAAGTTGGATTTGCTCTCCAAACCACTTTTGGATGTCCTCTAAAGATTGATTGGTAATTTTAATTTCTTGAGCTTTTTTGTGGACACTAGTGGTTTTTAAAGGCTTGTGTTTTTTAAAAGTTTGGTTTAATATTTCCTTTTACTCCTTCAGATCAATTTTCTGATCATCTCTGCTGACTACATTCCCCAAAGAGACATGGTGGGGTAGAGGGCTGCACATTTGGACTGCTAACTATCAGGCCAGTAATTTGAAGCCACCAGACACCGTGAGAAAAAGGTAAGCTTTCTGCTCCCATCAACATTTATAGCCTTGGAACCCCAAAGGGCAGACCTACCCGGTCCAATGGTGTCACTGGGTTCTGGAACGGACTCAATGGCAGTGAGATATTTTTGAGACTCTCTGCCCTGGGAAATTAGTTTTTATAGACTATAATACTGGAAGCTGGTTTCTGTTTGGGTTTGGTAGATGGAAATTACTACAGATATTTGGAGATTGTCAGAAGATAGCATGAATGTTTATTCTCCAGGTTCCTCTAGAGTTGCTTTATTCCACATCCATAAAGATTATAAAATAACTCCTCACCCCTGTTACAGCTCTGGCAGACTCTGTTCTTTCGCTTTACCTCATAGACCAAGCTATTCTAGGGCTTCCATAATTGTAGTTACCACATTGTGATGGTTTTCCTTATCAATATTCCCTTTGACTCTCTTTAATTAGAGTCTTTTACCCCCATCTACTTCCTTTTTATATGTTAACTTATAGAACTGACATCTTACCCTAGTAGGAAAGCAGTTCATTAATAGAAATGACGGACACAATTAGAATCAAGGAGTATGGCCTTAGACATTCGGATCAGGAGATGACTTTTCAATCTTTTCACTAAACAGAGCACTGGTAGCTTGAGAAGGTCACCTAGCATGTCTAAGCCTCACTGTCTATGCTTGTGAAACAGAACTGTGCTCGTCGATGGCTCAACTGCCAATGTAATGCTTTGCCAAAATGAATTTTTCACTAAATCCATGAAAAAATGATCATTTTTGCTTTTACAATAATTAGAGTCAAACTTTAAATTTATGTACATTACACACTTGATGAAAAATATGACTCTGAGTAGTCAATTTATAGACATGTGAACAAATTGCACTTATTTCATTGTCATTTAGGTTTTCCAGTGTACAAAACACATAAACATATACATTTTTACCCCTGCTTACCATATATAACTACCACTTGCCTATCATTTTACCATATTACAATGGCTTGTTTGTTTCTGTAAGACCTGCAGTTATATTGCAAACACCAGCAGGTGGCCAAGTTTCAGTGAACCTTCCAGACAAAGACAGTAAATAGGATGCGGGCAAAGTGAAAGGGATGAGGTGGTCTACTTCTCAAAAACACTGTCAGTGAAAACTGCTTGAGCAGCAGTGACGCTTTGTCTCATATAGTTCCAGAATATGAGTCGCTCAGGTTGGAGGAAAATCAAAATATGAATGGGGAAGAGTTTCCTTCTCAAAATAGTCAACTTTAACTATGTGGATGGAATAATTCTTTTGGCACCTTCATTTTCTGATGTGGTGTGACTCAAAACAAGAAAAATCAGCTGCAAACATTCATTAGTAATGGAAATGCGGACTTCATGAAATATGAAATTGGAAGTTGTTAAAAAGGAAATGTAACATGTAAAGATTGATATCTTAGGTTAAGATGGACTGGTGATGACTATGTTGAATTGGATAGTCTTACTATATTAGGAATGAAAAATTGAAGTGGAGCCCCAAAGTATTATATATGTACATATATATGTACATTTTATGCTCTACCCTGCAGGACACCACTGCCAATGACAGGGCAACACCCATGCACTCACAAGTAAGACTAGTTTATAGACTATTATTCCATTTACATACCAATAATAATGCCAAATATGAAGAAATTGAAGATTTTTATCAACACTTAGAGTCTGAAGTTGATAAAATATGCAATTAAGATGCATTGGTAATTACTGATAATAGTAATGCAAAATGTAGAAACTATGAAGAAAGATCCGCAGTTGGGCTTTAGGGTCTTTGCTGTGGCTTGCAGGATGGAATTTTTTTAGATGAACTACTCCTTCATTGCAAATAACGTTTTCAGCAACATCAAGATTTGCATTGGGTAAATCTGTCAACTATTCCTAATGTTTTAAAAATGTAAAGCTATCACCTTGAAGGCTAAGCTGGGCCTACTATAAATCACAGTATTTTCCATCATCTCCTTTGCATTGAATGAGGAATATAAAAGAATTGATGTCTTTGAAGTATGGTGTAGGTCAACATGGACTATGCCATGGATTGCCAGAAGAGTGAACAACTCTATCATGGAAGAAGTACAGTCAGAATGCTCATTAGACATGAGAGTGGTGAGATTTTCAGGCCTGACCTTTGGACTTATTATCAGGAGGGAAAAAGCCCTGGAGAAGAACATGATGGCTGATCAAGTAGATGATTGCGAAAATAAAAGAAGACTTTCATTGAGACGGACTGATCCATTGGCTACAACAGTGGGCTCTGCCATTGTAAGGGTTGCGATGATTGTTTAGAACGGGACAGTGTTTTCCTCTGTTGCACGTGGGGTTGTGATGAGTTGAAACAGCCTCGATGGCACCTAACAACAATAACAACTCTCCTAGATTAGCTTTGATTCTCTTTGATGGAAGTTGGAATCATCAAATTCTATTTTTTCAGAATTGAAAATCTTGGAAACGTCATGATGGCAAAAAGGAGCCCCGTTGCCACAATGCTTACCTGCTTTGCTTCTCAGCAAAAGGGCAGCAGCATGACCCCACACCCACTACGTGGGGGAAAGGCCCTCTGCTCCTGCTGTCATTTACAGCCTTGGGAACTCTCTGGGGGAAGTTCTATTCTGTCCCATATTATTACTATGGATCAGAATCGACTTGGCCACACAAGTTAATAATAGCAAAAATAGAGTAATAATGACTCGATTGATCTTCACTAGAGGATAAAGTAAAGCCATATTTGACCTACTTTTACTTCACAGGGGGAAAGAGAATCAATATCAACATCAGTCCAAGGCCTGTGGAGGTAGGACTTGATATTTTCTCTAACGTTCGTTAAACAATCCCTTCCATAGCACTCTCTACTTTTGTATGGGTTAGATAATGAATTGCAGTGGCTACACTGAACTCACAGACCATACTCACAATTACGGGGTTGATTGGCCAAATACTAGGTCACCGTTCAGGATCAGAACTATTTATGATACTATACCTTTTTAAAAATGTCTGCAATGATGCTTTCATTTGGTTCTTGGCCTCACACCACATGGACCCTTGGTTTCTGCCTTACCCAGGCGGTGCTGCAGGCCTCCTTTTATAGTGCTAATAAATACCCAGAGGGCACATCACTCCATCATCAGCTTCTTCCCAAAGTGCTCAATTCCCACACCTTAGATCATCAAACCTAACTCCCTTAATTAAATCCTGGCAGCACCACACTCTGAAAGTGAGCCTCCTACCAGAACTCACTCAGTTTTCTTGCTCCATGACATCTGAAGCCTCCACTGTGTCTTGTGCTTCTGGCTCTGCTGCTGCTGGCTAGTCTACCATCACTCCTGTGCTGTTCTGCTGCTGCTGGCTAGTCTACCATCACTCCTGTGCTGCTCTGCTGCTGCTGGCTAGTCTACCTTCACTGCTGTGCTGCTCTGCTGCTGGCTAGTCTACCATCACTCCTGTGCTGCTCTGCTGCTGCTCTTCTGATGTCACAACCCTCTGTCCCTGGGCTAAGGAGATGCAGCATGCGGGGATCTCAGGTCCAAACCCTGTGCTCCATGACTGGCTCTTCTTTCTTGATGGTAGGGAGATCCTCTATTCCTTCTGTCGAGATGGCTCATTTTCTTTATAAACAGCAGGATGGCAATAATTAACTGATCCCTACATTAGAGTTCCATATACCTTGATTGAATGGCCCCACTCAGTCACTTGGAGGGAGTTCCAATGACTGTGGCAAAAAGATTCATATCAAGTAATTCACTGTATGACACACTTGATGCAACTGATGTATAAGCAACATCGGGCAAAAAGGGAGAACTATTATTTGTGACAGGAAAATGTTTAGGTAAGTATTATGATTGCATCAGCTAGCTACTTTACATGAGTTTCCAGGTTGCTCCATGAGAGAGAGAGAGAGAGAGAGAGAGAGAGAGAGAGAGAGAGAGAATCAATCTTTTAGAGTGATAGATATTTAGCTGGATGTCCTGGAAGATAAAGCAACTGGAATTTCCAAAGCAGAACACCAGAGAAAAGAGCTCTGAAGAGGAAGATAAGTCAGCATAGGGAATCCATTGAATCTTTAAGTGTCTAGTGCTCAATCTGTAAATATAAGGAACTTGTCAAAAGCCAGAGAAACAGCTACTGAAAATATTTTGGAGCAACCTCTGGGATTCATACAGAACTGGGAATACTTAATGTTGCCAATGGACAGAATGACCTCATTACTCACAGCCCACTAAGTAGAGTTCACTAAAGGATTTTACATCGGGATAAAATTGTCTTTGTACTTAATGATGATTCAACCGTGTCTGATAAAACTTCAAAGCAAATTTGGAAGGGCTGTTGTCCCAAACAGCTATTCCAGAATAAAGTTCCACTGCTACCCATAGGATTTTCTGAAATTGACAGTCTCTTCCTTCTTCATAGTCGATTCTTAGTTTCTTAGTTCTGCTGAAACCTGTTCATTTTGGGCAACACTGTTTGTATTTAAAATATCATTGGCATACCTTCTAGTATCAAACAATGCACAAACCACTACGATACTACAAATTGACACACAAGTGGTGGTTCATAAAATGACACATAGTCCTGAGAAGAATGGCAATTCGACAACACTTCATGGTGTGTATGCAGAACGTATACATGGCTGGACAGGCAATTGTGTGAACAGAACAAGTGTATAAGGCATGATTTAAAAGCAGGAAATGTGTATGACAAGGTTGGACCTTCTCACCATACATTTTGATATGCATACCGAGTAAATAATCAGAGAAACTGGATTATATGAAGGAGAATGTGGCACCAGGATTGGAGGAAGTCTTATTAACAACCTTCAATGTGCAGATGACACAACCTTGCTTGCTACAAGTGAGGAGGCCTTGAAAGCACCTGCTGATGAAGATCAAGGATTACAGCTCTCAGGATGGATTGCACCTCAATATACGGAAAACCTAACTCCTCACAACTGGACAGAGAGTTAACATCATGATAAATGGAGAAAAGATGGAAGTTGTCACGAATTTTGCCTTTCTTGGGTCCACAATCCATTTTTATGGAGGCAGCAGTCAAGAGATCAAATAACTTTTTGCATTAGTTAAGTCTGCTGCACAAGATCTTTTGAAAGTGTTGAACAGCAAGATATTACTTTGAGAAATAAGTTGTGCCTAGCTGGACCTTAATCTTCTCCATTGCATCATATCCATGTAAAAGTGGGACAATGAATAAGGAGGATGAAAAAGTATGAATGCATCTAAATTATGGTGGTAAAGAATATTTAGGTCAAATTTAATATCTTATCATTTGATTTCAGTATTAAAAAAATGAAGCCAAATACATGTGGATTAAGCCTCTGGTGAATCCCTTCTGACCCTGGACCAGGTATGTGAATAGACTTGCTAACATGAAGAATGAATTGGAAAGTGAATTGCTGCAGATGAACTTAGGTTCAAATGTAACATCCTATCATTTGATTGGCCTTATGATCCATTTAAATTTGTTCTAGTTTTTAATATTTTGTGCTTTCTTTTTATTGGTGTTCTTATCTGTTTTGCTTTGCAATTCTTGTTAGTTTTTGTTTGTTTGTTTTTAATGTTCTGTGTATGAAATCCAAGATAGGTAAAACTATGGCGATAGTAACTAAATTAATGTTTCCTGTGGGTAGGGCAGGAGAGGTTTGGGGGGAAGTGGGGAGCTAATAATGATGATCATAAGAATTTTTTTAAACTCCTAAAATTGATTGTATTGATGATTGTACAAGTCTTCTTGATGTAACTGAAGTATTGATTTGTATATGTGAATTATATACCACATGTAATTAACTATTGAAAAAATAAAAATAAATCAGGAAAAACATGCACCATGGACTACCAAAGAACAACAACTCCTTAGGGTAATACTACTTTGGACATATTGTCCATAAACCAGTCCTTGGCAATGACATCATTGTTGGTGAAGTTAAGGGGCAGAAGAAGAGAGGAAGACTCTAGACAAAATGGATTGACACAGTAGCTTCAACGTTGGACTCAAACATAAGAACAGTTGTTAGGTTGGCAAAAGACTGGGCAGTGTTTTGTCCATTTGTATACAGGGTGGTTAGGAGTTGGAAATGACTCTAGAGCAATCCCAGGACACCATCTCCAAAAATGTCAAGTAGCTAAGTGGATTCCAATATATTATACCCTGCTGTGGCTGCTGTTGTTTACTTTTGTGTCAATTCTCAGCTCTAAAGGTCAAATTCATAATGTCTGACTTGTAATAGAAAATTTCCAGGTGTGCAAAGAAAAATTAAAAGACAACCTGCAATATGGATAAAAGTAAATCAATATCAACCAGTGAAAATGACCAAATCTGAAAAGGAGCATGTAGTGGAAAATGTACAAAGGAACCACAACAATGAAACCAAAAACAGGATCTTTGAGACATCAATATGATTGTTATGCCTCTGTCTTACCCGGAAAGAAACACGAAACCCCTAGATTCGTTAAGAAAAGAAAGAAGAATGCAAAAACTACCAATATTGAAAATGAAGGAGCTGGGACTACCAGCAATTCTACTTTGGCAGTGATTGAGTAGGCAATCGAAATCAAAAGAACAAATTTAGGAGAATACATTCTCCAGCTTAGTGTTAGTTGAGTCTGGTTGAATTGAAAAGCAAGAGACTTTGTTGAGAGGCAATGAAATTTGCAAAATACAAATCACAAGGCCCAAAGGATTCTGAGCCATGTGCTCCAAGGAGGAGACAATTCAGGCAAGTTTTATAAGAAGTAACAGGGAATTATAATAATAATTCAATGACTAACTGAAGTTTATGTAGTGGTAACAAAATTTAGCAAGGGTTCTTTTTTAGGTAGATCACATATATTTCTAAAATTATTTTTCATAATTGTAATCTTTAAATTGACTGGCTTCAGACCAGTCATACTACCACCACTGTGTGAACTCAGGGAGGACATACAATTCTTAGATTTACCTTGAGTTGGACCGGACCAGAGTGTTTTGTTCAGCTTCAAGATGACTTCAGGACATATTTTTGGTAAAAAGCTTTGTAAGTCAAGATGTTATTGAAATTCAAAATTAGTTTATATTTGAAAATCAGACATGGGTCTTCCATAAAAAGAAATTTTCAGAAGGCTGCTTAGAGTAATACAGGACATGAGGGAAGCGACACAGACTAAGGATGCAATGATAGAAGAGATGAAGTCCATGATAGAGGGGATGAAGACCATGCACCAAACAGAAAGACAGGAGCTAACAGAGGAAGTAGCAGAATCTGCACACAAGACTATGGATCTCACGAACAGATTGAAGGAGGATGAGAGCATATCAGCGATCTCAAAGACAATCAGGCAGACCTCAGCAAATGGGAAAGACAGTCAAACAAGATAATAAAAGAGGTGGAAGAAAACCTGAGATCAATGAAGAGGAATAACTATTGGACTACCAGAACAAGACACAGAGAAGATGTTGACAGCTAAACTAGCAAGGGAATTTCTGGAAGAAAACTTCCCCCCTTTAATGAATGAGAATCAGTCACTCATACAGGAAGCATAGAGCACAAATCAGACTAAGCCCTAGGAATAACTCACCATGGCACATAATAGTTAACCTGTCCAACTTTGAGGAAAAAGACAAAATCTTAAGAGCAGCAACAGAAACCATGAAGAGGAGGAGAGAGTGGAGTAACATCATCCAAAAGCTGAAAAAAAAAATGCCTTCCTAAGAATCTGCTACCGTGGCAAATTATCTATTAAGACAGAAGGAGAGATAAGGATCTTCCAGGACAGTGTAAAACTTTAAGAACACACTTCAAGACACCCAAACCAGCAGAAGATCCTTTCCAACTCACTATGGCCAGAAGATCAACATCCACCAAGCACAGACTGAACACCATAGACCCCAACTCCAACGAGAATCCAATGAGCCCCAAACAATCATGAAGATAACATGGCCTCAGAGGGAAAAGAAGACAATAAGGAAACCTCCCACGAAGACAGAGCACAGTGATAAGAAAGGTGATAGGAAAACACCCAAAACAAAAGGCACAAGATGACAGCAAGGAATCCACAGAGCGTGATAATAACTCTAAATGTCAATGGCCTTAACTCTTACCTTAAGGCTTACAGACTGGCCTGGAAAACATAACCCATCAATATAGTGCCTGCAGGAAATACATCTTAAATTTTCAGACAAGAATAAACTAAGAATAAAAGGCTGGTAGAAGATATACCTGGCAAACTGAAACTCAAAATAAGCAGGAGTAGCAATCCAAATCTCAGATAAAATTGTTATAAAAATTCAAACCATAAAAAGAGATAAGAAGGGGGTCATATATAATGCTCAAAGGATCAGTTTACCAGGAACCAGTGAGCATCATAAATTATATGCACCAAATGAGAGATGTGTGAAATTTGTCAAATTCTTCAAAACATGAAAAAAGCTATAACAGATCCAACAATTATAGTAGGTGACTTTAATACACTGTTTCAGAGAAAGATAGATCATTGGGAAGGAAGCTCAGAAAAGAGACTATAGAGCTAAACACTGCAATTAGGCAATTAGAGCTGATAGACACCAACCAAATGCAAAAAAAAAAAAATCACATTCTTTTCAAGCATGCAGGGCTCATTTTTAAAAATAGGCCACCTTCTGGGACACAAATCAAGCTTGAGTAAATTCAAACACATAGAGATTACACAGATGCCTTTCTCAGATCACCCTGCAATAAAGCTGAAGACCAATAAAAGAAGGACCAGAAAAACAAGGGCAAACATTTTGTGGATGAATAATGATCTTCTGCAATAAGAGTGGGTACTGACCTAGATTAGAGAGGAGATCAGAAAGTTTCTAGAAGCTAATATTGTGAAAGCAGTCATCAGAGGTAACTTGATACTAATAAGGGCACATATGAAAAAGGAAGAGAGGCTTACGATGGATACACTCTCACAAAACCTCCAGCAACTAGAACAAAGTCAACAGGAAAATCCCTCCAATAGCAAAAGAAAAGAAATAATAAAAATCGGGGCAGAGTTGAACCACTGGGAAGACAAAAAGAATGATGCAGATGATTAATGCAGCAAAGCTGGTTCTTTGAAAGGATCAACAGAATCGACAGACCAGTGGCAAACCTAACCAAAGAAAGGAAAGAGCAAACAACAATAGCCAAGATGAGAAATGAAACAGGAGGAATCACAACAGACCCCAATGAGATTAAAAAGATAATCACAAAGTATTATGAAAGTCTATACTCTAATGAACTCATCAATGTGGAAGACATAGACAAATATTTGGAAAAACAATCACTCCCTAGACTTTCCCAGAGAGAGTCAAGAACCCAAACAAACCCATAGCAAAAGAAGAAATAGATATGGTTATCAAGAAGCTACCAACAAAAAAAAGCTCCTGGACCAGACTGCTTCACAGGTAAATTGTACAAAGCATTCAGGGAAGAGCTGACACTGATCCTCCACTCTACATTCTAGAGTGTAGAGAAGGATGGCAAACTACCAAACTAATTGTATGATGTCAGTATAACATTGATACCTAAACATGGAAAGAATCCCATAAGAATAGAGAATTATAGACCAATATCTCTAATGAACATAAATGCAAAAATCTTCAAGATATTTACCAATAGAATACAAAAGTATATAAAATGCATCTTCCATCAGAATCAGGTAGGATTCATTGCAGGGATTCAGGGATGGTTTAACATTTGAAAATCCATCGATATCAAACACCACATTGATAAGAAAAATGTAAGAACTACATGACAATATCTACAGGTGCAGAAAAAGCATTTGACAACATCCAGCACCCACTCCTAATTAAGATGCTCAAGAGGATAGGAATAGAAGGTCAATTCCTCAAGTTAATTCAAGCTAGCTACAAAAAGCCAACAGCTAACATCATAGTCAATGGAGAAAGACTAAATAAATCCCACTGAAAAGAGGGACCAGACAAGGATATCCCTTGGCCCCACTTCTATTCAATATCGTATTAGAGGTTCTAGCTAACAACACAAGACAGTGGAAGGATATCAAAGGTATCCAACTGGGAGAGAAGAAGATGTAATTTTCTTTATTTGCAGATGACATGATTCCATACATTGAAAATCCCAAAAGTTCCAATGCTAGAGTACTGACAGCAATAGAAGAATATGGGAGAGTGGCAAGATACAAGATCAACAAACAGAAGTTGATTGGTTTGTGATATACATGGGACAAGACCATGATCGAGGAGATCAAGAAGGCAGTGTCCTTCACAATAGCTAAGAACAAATGAAACATCTCGGGATTTATTTAACCAAAAAAAAAAAAAAAAGGAAAATATCAAAAGATCAATACAAGGAAAACTACAAGACCCTAATCCAAGAAATTAAATGCGACATCCACAAATGGAAGAATTATCTCATGCTCATAGATCGGAAGACTCAATACAGTAATGATGTCTATCCTACCTAGGGCATTTTATAAGTTTAATGCTGTCCTGATTCAAATACCAACAACCTTCTTCAAAGAAAACTGAATATCAATTTCATATTGAGAGGGAAGAAGCCCAGAATTACCAGAGAACTCAAGAAGAAGGATAAAGTTAGAGGGCTCAGTTTATCTGACATTAGCTCCTACTACACAGCCACAGTGGTCAAAATAGTGTAGTCATGGCATAACGACAGAAATCCCGACCAATGGAAAAGAGCTGAAAACCTAGAAATAAAGCCATCAGCATATAGACAACTGATCTTCAACAAAGGACTCAAAAGCATCAAATGGGAGAGCAATGTCCTATTTAACAAGAGAGGCACTGGAAACTATGGAAATCCACATGTAGAAAAATGAAACAAGATGTCTACATCACCTCATGAATGAGAACAAACTCAAGGTGGATTATGGACCTAGAAGTAAAACCCCAAACCATCAGGACCATTGGTGAAGGAATCGGGGAAAACCTAAGAATCCTTGACCCCGGGAATAAAAAAGGTTAACTGCATTAGAGCAGGGTACACACACAGGGGATTCTGAAATCGACAAGTGGGATTTACTAAGATAAAACACCTGTGTGTATCAAAAGACTTTACCAAGAGGGTAACAAGGCAACCCACAGACTGGGAGAGGGTTTTTAGCAACTACACACAGACAAAGAGCTTATTATGAAAATCTACCATACCCGCCTTACCTGTATAAAGAGAAAAACAGTTAATCCCTTGATGAAGTGGCAAAAGAACTAAAAAGAAATTTCACTAGGGAGGAGACATGTATAGCCAAATAAACACATGAGAAAGTTCTCCCAATCATTAGCCATCAGAGAAATGAAAAAAAAAAAAAAACCCAACCATGAGATACCATCTAACACCTTTGAGGCTAGTTCAAATCTGAAAATCAGAAAGCAACAAATGTTGGAAGGGATGTGGCGAGATAGGAACTCTCCTGCATTGCTAGCAGTCTCTGTAGTCTGAGATGTTTGCCTTCCGGACACAATCACTGGAGGCAAAACGGGTGCATATGCAAATGTGGTGAAGAAGGCGGATGGTGCCCGGATATTAAATGATAAAACCTATGAGGTCTTAAAAGCTTGAAGTTACACAAGCTGCCATTCAGCAGAGAAGCAACAAAACCACATGGAATAAGAACACTGCCTGTACAATCGTAGGAGTCATTGGGAGTGGGTAATAGGCATCAGAAGACAGATAACAAAAGACAGATAACAAACAAGGGGGTTGGAGCAGATATCCAAAGTCCATCTGTAGACAATGGAATAATCCCTCCACAGAGGGGTCACAGGGAGAGTTAACCAGGCTGCAGTAAAGCATTTAATGAAACACTCTATATTTCTCTGGTTCCTTGAGGCTTCCTCACCTCCCACTACCATGATCCCAGTGCTGTTTTTCAATTCAGACTAGACCAGAACATGAACACAAGTATAGATAAGAGATGTGTGCTCATGACACACAGAATCCAGGAGCAGGAATGGCAATAGCGATACGAGAAGGGCTGGGGAGAGCATAAGAGGAAGAGAGAAAGGGATTAACCTGATCACAGTAAGCGACACATAACCACACACATCTCTCCAGGGGGAAGAACAACAGAACAGATGGGGGAAGGGAGACAGCGGTTGGGGTGAGATATGGAAATAATAACAATTTATAATCTCTCAAGGGGATATGATAGTGGGGGGAGAAAAGAATAATTTATAATTTATCAAGGGTTCATGAGGGAAGGAGGGGGGGGAGGGAGGGAAAATGATGAGTTAATGCCAAGGGCTCAAGTAGAAAGAAAATGTTTTGAGAATGATGATGGCAACAAATGTGCAAATGTGTTGGACACAATGGATAGATGTATGGATTGTAATAAGAGCTGTATGACTCCCAAATTCAATTATTTAAAAAATAAAAAACTTGGTGGACTGTCATCTTTTCTGAATGAGAACAGGTCCAACCCTGTTTTTTGTTTAGTTTGTTTCCCAAAGATGCAGATTCAAATTATTGTTCCTTTGCAACCTGCCTAGATGTGTGGTATCCTTTTTCTGTTGTATGAGGTAAAATTTCCTTGGCTCACAGGAAAATGCAGCAGCATATTCAGATATTGACAATTGCTGGACAAGAACATGAAGACCTAATAAAACGCATGAAGTAGGCATTCTCAGAGAATACTCAAAACAAGTCATCTTTAATCTATTTAGATTTCAGAGCTTTAGCAAAATGTGCAAACTTCCATCCCCGATAGATGCTCATTTACATATTTGTACATTATGTAAAAATACCATTTCCTATCCTATAAAACACAACAAAATCCACGTTAAATATGAAATAAAAACTATTTTAAAATATCACATTTTATTAATATTGCCAAAATAATATTGGGAGAGAAATAGCAATGACTGTCTTTTAATATCTTAAAAATCTGATTTAACATTTTGTGATGCAGAAGTAGATAATTTAGGTCTAATTTTGGTTATTTTTATAATTGTTTAAATGAACTTCAAAGGTAAAAATGCTACTGCAGAAAGGTATCCACTCAATGGAAGTGGTGCTGGGCTGCACGTACGAGATGAATAACCTCAGCTCACTAATGATGCAGTGCTTTGTTTTCTTTTTTTAAATTCTGCTAGTAAATTTCCATCTTCCTGATGTAAGTCAGTTTTTTGGAACCTAATTGGGAAATGTTTTATTTTAGCTTCTATTTTTAGCAAATGGGTTCACCACCTTTCAAAATTGCATTGGAAAAATTCAGCTAACATTTTAGAAGTGTGTAGTTAGAATTTTATGGGACATTAATTATTTTCAATAGAAGATGATCTTATGTTGTTTTTAGATATCTCTTTTTCATTTATCCTCTACTTCACTAAGTATGATGCCCTTTTCCGGGGACTGTGCCCTTCTGATATCATGTTCAAAGTATGTGAGACAACCTCTTATGATCCATGCTTTCAAGGAATTTTCTGGACGCGCTTCTTACAAGAGAGATTTGTTTGTTCTTTTGCCAATCCAGTACAACGCATTCCTTGCCCAGATTATAACCAAAGGGACCAGTTCCTCCATCTTCCTTATCCTTCGCGCAGGTCTCACGTGCAGCAAAGAGTATAACGGCGGCCCAGGTGCCCTTCAGTCTTCAAAGGGACGTCTTTGCTCTTTCCCTCTTGGAGTAAGTCTTTGACAGTAGATTTTTCCAGTGTTTGATTATTTTTTTTTTTAGTGTCTGATTTTTTGACACTGCTTCTATGGGCGCAGATTGTGAATCTCAGTAAAATGAAATCCATGACATCAGTCTTTCCCTCATTTACCATAATGTAGTTAATCTGTACACTTGTGAGGATTTTTGTGTTTTCCAGGTGTAACCCATACTGAAGGATATAGTCTTCAATCTTCACCAGTGTTTGTATTCTTCATTTCAGCAAGCAGTCCTGCAGGTTGTTGATGTACCTTCCTCCAATCCTGGTTATTTTCTTCCAAATCCTCAAATTTATCAGAGTATCTGTTCAGCACGAAGGTTAAATATAGTGAAAGAGTACCTATAATTCCTGATTTTAACCCAGTCAATGTTCTCTTATTCTGTTGGAAGGATGGCCTCTTTGTCTATTTATAGCCTGTGAGCACAAATAAATGTTCTGGAAACTCCCATTTTTCTCAATGTGGTCAATAACTTATCACAAGCTACACGGTTGAATGGCTTTGTATAGTAAATGAAACGGAAAAATCTTTCAAGTATTCTAACTTTTGCATTTCAATCATAAGTAATTATGAATGCATCTTTGTTCCATAAAATATTATTATACAAAGTACTTACTATTGGGAAAATATCTTGAACACGACTAAGCTTTATTGGCTCAAAAACTGTAGTTTTATGTGTATTTTGTCGTTTAACGAGGATCTAGCAATATTCTAAGTTTATGTGGCAGAAACATTTGGTGTTTGTCTCAATTGTACAGCAAACCAAAATATACCTTATTTTTTCTAATACCTATGTATTTTAATAATGCTTCTCTGAGTCTTTCAGTCATACGTGGTAACTGAAGAATGAATAGTGATCTGTCAATGTATTACTTTCTTTATATTGTTCTAGATATTTTTGCCACAATTGAAATGTATTAAGAAACCCTAAAAAACATATTTAACATTTATCATCACGTTTGGCTGATTTCTATAAATTACTGAACCGAATATTGCATAATTTAAATACTACTCAAAATTGTCAAAGTCTGCTTCATGTTAGGGAATTTTGCATTGGTAATATTTTCTCCAATCACCTGGTTCAATGTAAAAATCAGGTTTAAACACTTATCCACTGTCTGAGGGTTAGCTTAGTTTACGCTTTAGAAGATATGTAAATACAGCGCTCCGAACACTCATTCCTGAGCATGTGAAGACAGCATCACCAACTTTTTATCACTTGGTTCTTTCCTTTGGACCACGTGATGGCGTCTGTGCCACCGATGCTAAAATGAATTATTTGAATATTTTATTTTAAAACAAAATGTAATACTCTTAAAAGTTATAGTATTTTGTTCTCTGTTCTATTTTCTGTCAGAAAGCAATCTTTGATGATGCCAATAAGTAAAAAAATAAAATGCAGAGACAAGTCAGGATTTCTGACATTTAGAACGAATGAATGCATTTTAAATGCACAAAGAAATATGATACTTTGACAAGAAAGAAAAATACTGGAGATAATGAAGGATAATGTATTCATCTGTGGTAGGTAGATGATGGGATTATTAAGGTTTAGTGTAGGTCTCTCATTGTTACACAAATTTATTCATCTACATCTGAAATAGTTAAGTTCAAACTTTTAATATTTAGAGATTTTAAGAAAAGTTGGGAAAATGCTGATCTGTTTATATATTATCTGTACTGAAAAGGCTTTACTTAATTGAAATCCTTATTTGCATATGAATAACTAAAAAATGTAGTGCATTAAAATGTCAAGCTGTTTCCCCTAAGAGAATATTAAAATTACACTTTGATAAGATTGTAACAAGAGTAAAATGATAACAAAATAAGCTATGAGGGGAGCAATCTTTTCCTTTATATCCACCAAAATGTTGACATCTTTGGAACAGTTAGATTTTACAGTCAGAAATTTTATCCAATATAATGTTCAGCATCTTATTGGTGATTTGAGCTTGTGTAACAGAAAGGTAATATACTTCTTAAATGATGAACAGAGACAGAGTATTTTAGAAAATGTCAGAATCTACTTATAAAATAAATATCACTTGCTTAACAAGCTTATCACAGAATTATAGTTTAATTTGGTTATAAATGAAGTGATTTCTGCTAAAGGAGAGATAGCGCTTACAAAATGGGGAGCATTGATGGTGGATCCAAGTTTAAAAAAACACCAAAAAACACCTTGATAATCTCACTTATCATAATGTTATGTATTGGGCCCGTTGTATGGATTTTGGTTTTCTGTACTTTGAGTTGTTCTCCACACTGAAGACTGCAATCCTTGATCTTCATCAACAGATGCCTCAAGTCCTCCTTCAGCAAGCAATGTTGGGTTATCAGCCTATCACAAGTTGTTAATAAGTCTTCCTCCAATCCTGATGCCTCATTCTTCTTCATATAATCCAGCTTCTCTGATGGTTTGCTAAGAAAACATATAGAAGAGTGTGATGATAGCATCCACCCGTCACACAGCTTTCCTGATTTTAAAGCATGCAGTATCTCCTTGTTCTGTTTGCACAACTGCCTCTTGATCCATGTACAAGTTCCTCATAAGCACAATGAAGTATTGGGAAATTCTGATTCTTTTTAAGGTTGTCCATAGTTGTTACAATTCATAGTCGAATGTCTTCATGTAGTCAATAAAACACAAGTAAAAATCTTTCTGGAATTCTATGCTTTCCGCCAAGGTCCATCTGACATCAGCAATGACATCCCTTGTTCCATGTCATCTTCTGAATCCAACCAGAATCTCGGGCAGCCTGTCAATGTATTGTTGCAACAGTTGTTGGATGATCTTCAATAAAATTTCACTTGCATGTGATATCAGTGATATTATTCTATATTTTGAACGTTTTGTTGGGTTTCTTTCGTTGAAATGGGTACCAATATGAATCCCTCCCAGTCAGTTGGCCAAGTAGCTATCTTCCAAATATCCGGACACAGACAAGTGTTTGCAGTGTTTCATCAACCTAATTGAAACGTTTCGCTTGTTACTGCATCAATTCCTGAAGCGTGTTTTTGTCTAGTAGTTTCAGGACAGCTTGGACTTCTTCCTTCAGCACCTCAGGTTCTTGCTTTAATTCTACAGCCGAAATGGTTGCATATCGAGTAGTTCTTTTGGGTACAGTGACTCCGTGTACTCTTTTCTCTGTAGTCATCTTCTTTTGATGTTTCCTGCATCATTTTGCCCATAGAATCTTTCAAGACTGTAGCTCAAGGTTTGAATTTCTTCTTAAATTCTTTCATTTTAAAATATACTGAGAATCTTCTTTTTTGCATTTCTAACCCTAGGTCTTTTTACATTTCGTTATAATATTTGATTTTGTCTCTGTGAGCTGTCCTTTGAAAATTTCTATCAATTTTTTAGTTCATTTTTTCTTTCATTTACTTTAGAAAAATTTCAGTCTTTTGACAACCACCTTGATATTTTCTTTCTTTCCCGTCTTTTTAAGGATCTTTTGTTTTCTTTGTAAATGGTGTTTCTATGTCCTCTCACATCATGTCTTCTGTCATTTGTGTTTAATGTGTCCATATCTGATCTAGAGATGTAATTGAATTTGGGTGGGATATACTCTACGGGGACTCAAGTGGGATATTTTGGCTCTTGTGAACTGGATTTAATTTTGTTTAGCTTTAACCTGAACCGACATATGTGCTATTGATGGTCTGTTCCACATACAGCCACTGGCTTCTTCTAGCTGCTGATATTGCGCTTCTTCAGCATCTCTTCCCACAGATGTAGTGACTTTGATGTCTGTGTAATACATCTGGAGAAGTCCATTTGTTGAGTTGTCTTTTATGTTGTTGAAAAAGCTATTTGCTATGAAGAAGTCATTCTTGCAAAATTGTATCACTCCATCTCCAGCTTTATTTATATCACCAATTCTCTATTTTCCAACTACTGCTCCTTCCTCCTTGTTTCCAATGTTTGCATTCAAATTGCCAGTAATCATCAATGCATCTTTATTGCATGTTTGATCAATTTCAGACTGAATTTGTTGGTAGAATTCTTCAATTTCTTCATCACTAGCTTTTGTGGTTGGCCCATCAATCTGAATAATAGTTGTGTTGATTGGATGTCCTTAAAGGCAGATAGATGTCTGCCAATCACAGAGATTACTGTACTTCATGACTGGTTGTACAAAGTGCTTTTTGACAATGAATATCTCACCACGCCATTCCCCTTCATTGCATTATTCCTGGCATAATAAATCATATAACTTTTTCTGATTCAAAATGACAAATTCCAATTCATTTCAGCTCACTAATACATAGGATATAGATCTCTATGCATGTCACTTTGACCACTTCCAATTTTCTTAGATTCATCCTTGGCACATTCCAATTTCCAATAATTACCATAGCTTTGCAGCTATTTCTTCTTATCCTGATGTCTCCACCATCAGCAAATGGAGATCCTAAAGGCTCCACTCCCACAGGCTTGACTGGACTCAACTTACCATGGTCAACTCTACTTGTAGAAACCAGATGCTCCTCAGTCACATTTTGAGCGCCTGTCCTCCAGTTACTATTTCTGAAATGTTCTGCTTCAAGGTTTTAGGCCTTCAGAATCTGAAAATGCTTTGAAAGTACCATATATACTCAAATATAAGCCGAGGTACCTAATTATTACCTGGGAAACCAGAAAAACTGATTGACTCGAGTATAAGCCTAGGGTGGGAAATGCAGGATGTGAATTAACACAGAGACCAGAGGGGAGAGACGGAGCGCAGCCGCAGACACATCCTTACCAGTTCAGTTACCGGTGTATGTGAATCATCACTATGGGTGCTTCTGTGAAGGGGAAGCACATCATAGGACGGCTCTGATTGGTTAGATGTGAGTAAACAAACATTCAAAGCCCTGCAGTGTCAGTGGGGCTTTGAATGAACAGTGGAGGATTGGCAATCACCCGCGAGATGTTACACCTCGCAGGGGTACCATTGACCCATGTATAAGCCGAACCCCAGTTTTTCAGCATATATTTTGTGCTGAAGAACTCGGCTTATACACGAGTATATACATATATAGAAGGTATTCAGGGGCTCCTTACTCTGAAGAGGGGAGCTGAATTTTCAGTCAAAAAGAGTTTATTTCTTTGAAACTTAATGGCTCCGCATTTTGACTACTATTTCTTTCTGGCCTGTCAGCTAAAGGTATGCTGGAACTTCTTATTCTACTCCCTATAGCTATGATCATTTCCTTAATATTTCTATGATTTCATTATTTGATGTTACACTCAAAATTATTTCTAGAAATATATTTTAATAACAAATTCTTCCTTCAACTATATTGAGCAAATTGTTTAAAATATAATTATGATATAATTTTTAAAACTTTTTGTGTGAAAAAGGTGAAGGCTTTCCAAACAGATGATCAGTTGTACATTCAACAATTCATACACATTTTGTTTTAGTCATATATTGTAATCCCCACAAGGTCCCCTCACTTATCCTACTTCCTTACTGTGATTCCTTCCTGTTGTTGTTGTTTTAAATGTAACAATATGTGTGTTGGGATAGATTTGGTTTGTATTTGGCAGCATCAATTGAAGCCCCAATTCAAATTCATTAACATTTAGTTAATTCTGACTAATCTCTAGCAAGCTTTGACATATTAGAATTTCATCATTTGAGATCTTAGGGCAGAGTAGAACTACCCCTCTGAGTTTCCATGGCACTTGGGACGCAGGAAGCCTCATCTTTCCCCTTTGGAGCAGTTTGAACTACCAGCATTGTGGTTAACAGTCATTTTTGTCACCCACTGCGCCACCAGGGCTTCTAGTAAGCAGCTTACGAGAGTTAATTTTATCTAATTTATTGAGATCCTTTGGAAAATTACAATGACTTTCAGGACTGCCTTGCCCAGATCCACCTCTGTAAACCTGTTCCCCCCCCCCCCGCCAATAGTTTATTGGCATATCATTTGTTGATCACACACTTTAATAATTCAATCATATTCATAAGAATTATGAGAGACGAACAGTTGTACCTTCCGTGGCTGTTTTCTAGCCTAGGAGGTCCCAGTGGGTGCTCGCGAAAGAAAAACGTAGAACATTGTATTTGTGAACTGTTGCGACTACAGGCCTTGGTGTCCCTTAGACTCTGGCTTTGATTCCCTGGGCCTGGCAATTCATTCCTTCTAGGTGTTTGGTAATGTCTAAGACGTTTTCTTTCTTTCCTTTTTTTTTAAGAGTCCATTGGTTGTTTATTTAAGCAGTTTTATTGGCATACAGGCATGTCCATCCATGCATGAGTTGTCTATAGCTGCTTTCATGCTACAATAACAGAGTTCAGAAGTTGTAACAGACTGTATGGCCCACACAACCTAACATATTTGCCATATGAATCTCTATAGAAAATACCCACTGTCCCCTGCCATATAGTGTTTTATCATGTGACTGTATCACAAAGCTATAGTTTTGAACTACACAATTAGTAATTGTATAAATAATATAGTTACAGACGTTTGAGCACATGTCTTTGACAGCATATCTGAGATATAATTACTGCATCACAGAGATATATGCATTTAGCTTTAGCTCAAACCACAAGGCTTCCCAAGTATTTACATATTACAATATGTAAGTTTCAATTTCTTAACACCTGGGCCTATAGTTGGGATTTCTCAAATCTCTACTTTTAAAAATTCATTCTTATAGGTATGTAATAACATCACATCGTGGGTTAAATTTGAATTTCTCTGGTCTCAAATTAGTATAATACAGTTTGTTCTGTTTTGACACTAACTCCAGCACAATTCTTCTGACTTGAAGTACATAAAGTTAAGTAAAATCTCACATGTTAGAGAACACACTTTTCTAAACTGCCAACTCAGTCTAAAATTTTATACACCAGCTGCAAATTCGGGCCATTCCGGGGTGTTCAAACTTCTGATTTACTGCTTACAAAGTTGAGGGCTTCAATTACCCCCTCATGTGTGATAAGTCATGAGCACTCTGTTTATCATTTTAGTTTTGCTATAGCAAAAAGGGTACAGGATCAACATTAACAAGAGGCAGATCCTCTGAGGTTTGTGAGGGGTACACCTTGCACGTCCCAAGGGACACAATTAATCTCCTCGGGCCTCCGTGTCTGTCACCAACCAGGAAGCTCACCCAAGCTTCAATGCCAAGAAGGTGCATTACACTTTTTTTTTTACATTTTATTAGGGGCTCATACAACTCGTATCACAATCCATACATATACATACATCAATTGTATAAAGCACATCCGTACATTCTTTGCCCTGATCACTCTCAAAGCATTTGCTCTCCACTTAAGCCCTTTGCATCAGGTCCTCTTTTTTTCCCCCTGTCTTCCCACTCCCCCCTCCCTCATGAGCCCTTGATAATTTATAGATTGTTATTTTGTCATATCTTGCCCTATCCGGAGTCTCCCTTCACCCCCTTCCCTGCCGTCCATCTCCCAGGGAGGAGGTCACATGTGGATCCTTGTAATCAGTTCCCCCTTTCCAACCCACTCACCCTCCTCTCTCCCAGCCTCACCCCTCACACCCCTGGTCCTGAAGGTATCGTCCACCCTGGATTCCCTGTGCCTCCAGCTCCCATATGCACCAGTGTACAACCTCTGCCCTATCCAGCCCTGCAAGGTAGAATTCGGATCATGGTAGCTGGGGGGAGGAAGCATCCAGGATCTGGGGGAAAGCTGTGTTCTTCATCGGTACTACATCGCACCCTGACTGACCCATCTCCTCTCCTAAACCCCTCTATGAGGGGATCTCCAGTGGCTGACAAATGGGCCTTGGGTCTCCACTCTGCACTTCCCCCTTCATTCACTATGGTATATATATTATATTCTTTTTTTTTTGCAAGATGCCTTATACCTGGTCCCTTTGTCACCTCGTGATCGCACAGGCTGGTGTGCTTCTTCCATGTGGGCTCTATTGCTTCTGAGCTAGATGGCCGCTTGTTCACCTTCAAGCCTTTAAGACCCCATCTAAGACGTTTTCATTGATTTATTCATTGTATGATCTATTACCCTCATGGTCATATTTGAAAAAAGATATACATTCATAGTCCAATATCCTGTCAAACTTAAATATATATTCATGGGTATACTACCATTACCCCTCCCATACCTATCCAAGCCTGTGCATCTTTCCAATCACCTACTGGTACATCACTACTATTGCAAGACTGTGTACCGACAGTATTTGCCTATGTTGCCTTGAACTCTTATAAACTTCCCAGTATCTTTCCTACTTCCATCACTATTTTCAAGCCCTTCCTTATTGGATATTTTGTTCCTCTCTATCCAAATTTATATTTCCTGCCTTCTAGCCCGTGATTTACCATTCCTTCCCTTCTCTGCCACTTCTGGTAATCATCAAAAATGGTTTCTTTTAGTGTGAAAACCTTTTCTTGGTGTTTTATAATAGTGGGTTCATATAATAATCCTTTTATGATTATCTAATTTCATTCAAAGGAACCCTGGTGGTGCAGGGGGGTTATGAGTCAGCTGCTAACCAGGTCAGCATTTCAAATCCATTAGCTGCTCTGCTACAGGAGAAAGATGTTGTTTTCTATTGTAAACTGTTATATTCTTGGAAACCCACAGAGGCAGTTCTGTCCTGTCCTTTAGGTCACTATGATTACTAATCAACTCTATGGCAGGGAGGGAGTTTCACTCAGCATCATGTTCTCTGGGTAACAGCCAAATTACGAGGTGCTTTGCAGAGTCTTCGATATTGCTTAGTGTTGTATACTATTTCATTGTGTGTATATATCAAAGTCTATCAATCCTTCCACTGAAGGGCATTTAGGTTGTTTCCATCATTTTGCTGTGGTGAATATTGCTGTGATGAACATGTACTTTATCTAGGACCGATGTGTTTATTTTTCTGGAAGTCCATGGTACTTTAAATATTCCTTGCCAGTACCGTAATTCATATGCACAAATTTTCTACAGTCCTCCTAATTAATTTTCCTACTTTCACATGCATATGCGGTGATTGAAAACACCACGCTAGAGTCAGCTATACCTTATCCTCAAAGTGACATCTTTGCTTCTTAACACTTTTTGTGCAGCAGTTTTGCCCAGTGAACAATGTCATTCAATTTCTTGACTGCTGTTCCCTTGGTGATTATTGATTATGAATATTAATAACTATATGTTATCTTTCATTTGCTTCTCTCATTTATTTCACTGAATGTTGTGCTTCTTGAAAACTGTACCCCAACCCATCAATCCATGGCCACTGAGTCTATTCTGAGCCATAGAGACACTACAAAGGGCTTAGCAGCTCATAAATCTTCCGGGAACAGAGAGTCTCGACGTTCTCCCATAGAGTGGCTAGTGTATTTCAACCTCTAATATTGCTTAGGGAAGTTTGATGCTTAGTTCAGAGCGCCTTATGGCAGGTAACTGTTTTCCTTTAAGATGATTCATTGTCATAATTAATGTCTGGGTAAAATGATGGAGCAGCACCAATAATTAGTTTGGGGTTTATACCCACAAAGTTCTAAGTTGTGAAAACTGTCTGTACCACCTAAATCCTTTATTCAAGACGGACAACATCTCAGCAAGCCTCTGTCCATCTCCACCTAGCTTCCATACGCAACACAATTGCTAGGGAAATTTTTGATACATCTCCTCTGTCAGCTTTCTCTGGGGATTGCCTACCCAAAGAGAGCCAGCTTACTCAAAGTCAAATCTTCTTTCAAAACTGGGCGATGCATTTTTGTTCTTTCCTGGAATCCTGGTGGTGCAGTGATTATGCTTGCCACAGGTCAGCAGTTTGAAATCACCAGCCCCATCCAGGGAGAAAGCTGAGGCTTTCTACTCCCATAATGAATTATAGTCTCAGAAATCCACAAGAGTAGTTCTACCCTGTTATATGGGACCGCTATGAGTCAGAAATGACTTAATGACAGTGAATTGAGGGTGCTTTGACACAGTACTAGAGACTAGATAACCTGACATAGTATAATCCTATTCTCTCACAGTTATTGAAATTAAATGTCTGCAGTCAGGGTTTCAGCATGGCCATGCTTTTTCTGAAGTCTCTGAGACAAGATTCTTCCTTATCTTTTTCTAATTCTGGCAGTCCTGGTTTGTGGAAGTATTTCTTTCATCGCTGAATTTGTCTGAACATTGTCATAATGGTTTTATATCTCACGGTGTCACTGATTTATTTCCTTATAAATATACCAGTCATACAGAGATTAGGGATCACCTTATCTTCAATATGACCTCATAAAAAACTAAATACATCTGAAAATACTCTATTTCTTTTATTTATTTTAAAACATTATGTTCAGTTACATCAAGCAGTATTATACAATTGCTACTGCAATCAGTTTCAAAACATTTTCTTTCTTCTTGAAATCCTTGATAACAGCTCTCCATTGTCCCCTACCTCCCCCAACATACTCCCCAGGATCTCTTATTATTTCTTTTTGATTCTAATATACATCCACATCTTACACAATTCCATCTATCCATTCACATACAATTCTGTTGTTCCATCCCATCAAGTGGCGTTATACAGTTATCAGTGCTATCAGCTCCATCTCCCCACTCCCTGGCCCCCTCTGTCTGCACCCTCAGGGAACCATTGCTCCTATAACTGCTTCTGAAGGGCCATCTATCGTGACTTTCATGTACCCAATGATCTTGAATGTACAGATAAATGTATGCCAATCTAACATTCTTAATGGGTAAAACAAATGAAAGTCATAATACTGAGGGGAGGAAATAGAAGAGAACTAGAGGATAGGTATATGGTTCATCAGTGCCATGCCACCCCCTGCATTTACCATCCCTTCTGCATGGCCCTTTGGTGATCATTGGAATGGTCCGATTATCTTACAGGTGGGCTTGGGTTCTCCACTACATCCACGTCCCATCACATTGATTAGGTTGCTTGTTTTTAAACTTCTGATACCTCTTCCCACTAATAGTTCTTGATCACACAAGCTGGTGTGCTTCTTCCATGTTGCTTCCCTGCTACATGGCCACTTGTTTAACTACAAGCCACGAAAACCCCCATCACTATAACTTTTAATAACTGGGCACCATCAACTTTCTTCACCACATTTGCTTCTATACCCATTTTGTCTTCAGTGACTGTGTCAGGAAGGTGAAATACTCTATTTCTTAATAAGGTCACATTCACAGGTATTGGTGCTTTAAAAGCCGAGACTCACTGCCATCAAGTTGATTCCAACTCACAGTGATCCTATAGTGTTTTTAGGCTGTATTCTTAATGGAAACATATAGCATCATCTTTCATACTCAAAGTGGCCTGGTGGGTTTGAACCACTAACCTTTAAGTCCTAAGTCTGACACTTATGTGATACCACCACAGCTCTTTTATTAAAAATGTATACATAAGAATTATATATATACATATTGTTATGGATTAACCATATGAAAATTCTGTCTTTTTTATCATTTTATTAGGGGCTCATACAGCTCATCACAATCCATCCATACATCAATTGTGTAAAGCACATTTGTACATTCATTTCCCTCATCATTCTCAAAACATTGGCTCTCCCAAAGCCCCTGGCATCAGCTCCTCATTGGTAAGTTCCAAGTCTTGTGCCTGAGACTGTGCAGCGATTCTATCACTTCCTAACTTTTTAAAATCTTTCTTCCCTGCCACTGGTTGTGCTACTCTTGAGAGTACCCTTCACTAATGTTCCTGCACACTAATTTCCATCTCAGAATCTGTTTGCTGGAGGATCTAACCAGTAACTCTTTGCCTCTTCACAACTCCGTCCTCTACTACAAATGAGTGCAATGCAAAGAGGTCTGGACTGAGAATGCAAAAACTATCAGTCAATGCTGTTTTAAAATCCCTAGGTTTACATCTCAGTTTTGTCATGCATATGAAATTAGCTAGGCAATTTTAAAAATGTTTCTGGTTATCCTCAAATGGAAGTTATAGCATTAACAGTATTTGTGAAAGTCAACAAGAAATTGCTGTAAATTTTCCTAGAGAAATGCCTGGCTAAAAGAACATGATCACTAAAGGCTGGCTGAAATTGTACAGAAGGCACGTGTGCTTTCTGAAAATTGGACCTCTTTATGTGTGCCCAGGTATCAGCAGGAATATGCATTATTTCAGAATTTCTGTGTTCTCCTATGGAGACGTTATGACACATTCTCTGCTGAAGGGTAGTTTCACTAGGTTTAATTTTCCATCCGATAGAGTTTTTCCTGGGACTCCTTTGTTTTAGCTTTTGAACCAAATTTTATATTTACTATAGGCCAAATAATTCCCTCTTCTTCCCAGGCTTTTATTTTCTTTAATTCTCCATTAGCATTTTAAAAGTGGTTGGAAAGATTAGTGCCTCACTGGATGCTTCTTGTGTGATGAATTATATCTCTTTCTAAAAAGGTCAAAGTTTTCATAGCGATACATAGAAAACCAGGTCAGATATGAGCATAGTAAATTTCTCATGGCTTTTTTCAGCACAAAATCTAATCCTTGAACTTGTCCTGAGATAAAAAAGAGCACATTTTCTGAATAGTACACACAATTCATAATTGCATGACAGATAATGATATTAGAAAATGTGTTATGGAGAAATATTCAAGAAAAATAACTCTATTTCAGTTAGAAGCATCTTGATAGGAAACACATTAGTGCCCCTCTATATCATCCGATGATTATCACAAGCTTACAGCAAATAGAGTCTGAAGGCTTAGTCTGAGAATCTTCTATTTTTACCCCTTGGTTTGCAAGCTGTTTTTCTATCTCTTACTTTGCTCCTCAGAGAACACCTTCTGGATAAATACTATGATGTGGGATTTTTGTTTTTTAATTTTAATTTTTTTAATTTGGTGGTTTGCAGGGATTCTCTGCAGACGCATATTGTTAACATGTAACTTATTTTCTCCTTAAACTAAATGTAGATTTGTTTCTTTTCTCTCTTTTGTTTTTGTTTTTTACTGTGCTCTTGAAAGAGATACTATACTATAGAAAACTTCAGTTTTATAGTTGGATGGGTCTGTTTTATTTTTTTCTGAAATTTATGAATCATAAAACCCTCCACAAGATATTTAACCCTTATAAGCTTCACTTTTCCCATCTGTTTAAATGACATAATGCCTAACAGATTGCTATTAAAATGAAATCAGTTGATGGATGTCAACCACTTGGCACAAAGTAGATAATCACTGTAGTTATATAACCATCTAAATTTCACAAAGTGAGATGCATTTGTGTCAACAGCAATATATGTAGATAGAGCTGGCCTTCTAAAGAAGTATCTTTGGTTCCATATTTATCCACAAAATCATGTTCCAGACACTTTTCTCTAGCACTCTTCTGTGCCTTCTTCCGTCACAATTCCTCCTGGCCTCAATCCATAAATAATACTCCTCGATTTCCATTCAGAGTGGCATTATAATTCCCTTGCTATAATCACCTAGCTCCTTCACTACAATACAGAGGTCAACTGACCGATGTTTCTAGAATTGGATCTAAGCAAATTTAGTAAAAAAAAAAAAACCCAGTAGAATTAGGTGCAAATTATTTTTCACTTAATATATGTAAAACACATATTTTAACCGCTTGTGTTAGATTGATCATTTTAATCTATTGTAGTTGTCTCTTCAATAGTATGTCTGATAACCAGGCTATTCCCATCCCTCAATTATGAGCAGAGGGAAATCACTGGAGGCGTATTCCCTGTGTAGATCCTGCACATGGATTTTGGGTTTCCACTGTCATCAATAGCCTTCTGTATACCAGACTCACAATTTAAGTGCTGATACTGCTCTCATCTTTGGATTGGGGTTATTTAACTTAGAATCCTTGGATTATGGATACTGGTGTGCTTCTTCCATGTGGGCTTCATTGACATTTCACTTAAATGGCTTGTTGTTTGTAAAAAAGTGTTTAAGACCCCCAATTGCTACTCTTTCTAATACTGGGGCAACATCTAATTTATTCACCACACTTTGTTGTAGCACGCATATGTTCTGTTTCCTTCCTGAGGGCAAGTATCAGCAGGGCCATGTTGTAAGAACTAATTGTACTTAGGTAGGAGGTAGGATTAAGAGTGAGCCAAAATCCATGCCTGAATCTGTTTTCTCTTTGCCTCTGGTTCACCTTAGAGACATGCTTGTTAATTTATGCCAGATAATCCAATTGATCATACCCCTGGAGCATAAGGACCTTCTATTTATAGTGTCATTGATTAGCCAATGGTACTGAATTTAAAACACTATTTAGAGGGAGACTGAACAAATGTAAGCTAACTACATATTGCAATACATGGATTGTTCATTTGTACAGAATAAATCTTTTTTTTTCCAGAATAAATCTTTATGTGACTGAATGCTATTTGCACAAATAGGAGTTTGTGGTAATGCAAAAGTTACAATAATGTTCACTGACAATGTGAGACAGTCTGTCAAAATAACACATCTTTATTTAGAAAGCAAGGTATTGAAGTAGTAAGTAAATGGTAGTCCACCCACCAACAGTTCTTTACTATTGAGATAGTTATCTTCTGCTTTTTCACACACTATGTAGTTTCAGTCTAGTTACAGGTGTGTTTGAGGTAGCACCTAGTTCATCTAGTGGAGTTTCCATATGACATCCCTCTGGTATGGCCTTTGGAGTATGTTGTGTGCCTTGAAGTCTCAGGTTCAATACCCCAGTTTTTTATGGCATGTGGCCTGGTATCCCCAAGTGGTGTACAGGAAGTCAGACCAATGTAGTTCACTAGCGGATAGCATTGGGACTACTCTTCCCACTTAGGGTCTTTAAAAGTCTTGTTAGTCATTTTTTCCCCCACTAGGAAGTATGCCCTCCTTTTTTTTTAAACTACCAACAGACATTCACTTGTTTTCTCCAAGATGTGCATGCTACCTTTCCCCCAATCTGACTTGATTATTCCATAAGTATCCTTCATCCCTCTCATAGGAATGTCTGCCCGTCCAGGGGAGTCCCATCATTCCTTTGCATGGCAGCCATTATATGGAGATCCTTTCCTCCTTCTCTCTCAAAAATCGAATCCCAGCTGCCATGAGGCCCCCTCTGCCAAATGCCCTTCAAGTTGTACATGTGGCGAGGGTGGTTCATGGTTCACGGGCATCAGTCAGGTTCTCTACCGAGCTGCCTGGCCGACCTGGCCAGCAGAGGGGATGCACTGAAAGCCTGGGCATTTATATACATCTACTGCTGGGAATTTGAGCAATTTGCGAACTATGTTGAAATGAATATTAGAGAGCACACATCTATCCATGGCCTTATTTTATTGGGGCATATGCTTCAAAACAGTATTGCAGGGTCACATGGTATTTCTACTGCCAGCTGTTTTAGGAATTTCCATATCACATTCCATAGTGTTGGTATGTTTTTACAAGCCAACCAGCAGTGCATAAGAGTTCCAATCTTGCCACACCCTCTCCTGCATTTGCTGTTCTCTGTTTTCTCAAATTGTACCACTGTTGTTGGTATTAGATGATAACTCATCACTGTTCTGATTTCCATATCCTGGATGGCTACTGAACAAGAGCATTTTCTCCTGTGCATGTTAGCCATTCAGGCGCCATCCTTTGCAAATTGTTCAGGATATTTGTCCTTAATTTAAAGGGGCGATTTGTTGTTGTTTTTTTCTTATTGCAGGCTTGCAGTACTCTACAGATTTTAGTAATTATTCCTTTGTCCATCATGTCATTGCTAAATATCTTTTCCCATTTTGTGGGTTCACGATTCACTCTTATGAGAAAAGCGTTGGATATGTACAATTGTTTCTTGTTTAATTGGTCCCCTTCATCTATTTTGTTTTCCACTGTGTGTACTTCCTTTGTTGTATCTGGGTATTCCATGTGTGCCCTGCACTAAAGCCCTTAGAGTTGTCTCACTGATGATTTGGGTATTACATTTAGGTCTCTGATCCACCTGGAGCTCACTTTTTTGTTCATGTGAGGTATTGGCCGTTTCATTCTTCTGCAGGTAGATATCCAGTTTTCAGCACCATTTATTGAAGAGGGTATCCCCTTCCCATTTAATGTTTATTAGACCTTTGTTGAAAATCAGTTGTCTGTTGGCAGATACTTTCATTTATGTGTTTTGTATCCTGTTCCATTCATTGGTCTATTTTAGTACCAGGTTGTTTTGACAACTTGTTTGTGTTTTAGGTGTTTTAGGTAGTATAAGACTTCCTGTTTTGTTCTTTTTGAGTTCTATGGTTATCCTGGGTTTCTTCCCTCTCCATATGAACTTGATAATTCTTTTTTCCTTTTCTTTAAAGAATAATGTTGGAATTTGGATTGGGATTACATTGAATTTGTACATTGCTTTAGGTAGTATTAACATTTTCACAGTAGCAAGTCTTCCTATCCATGAGCATGGGGTGTTCTTCCATCTGTGTAAGTCTTTGTTGGTTCCTTATAATAATGTTCTGTAGTTTTCTTTGTACAGGTCTTTTGTTTCTTTGGTTAGTTTTATCCCTAGGTATTTCAACTTTTGAGTGGCTATAGTGAATGGTATTATTATCTTAATGTCTTTTTCAGATCTCTCCTCCCCAGTATTTAGGAGTCTGATTGATTTCTGCTGGTTAATCCTGCAACCCGCTACTTCATTAAATGCCTCAATTGTTTCCAATAATCCCATTTATGGATACTTTGAGGGTCTCTCTCTATATAACCATGACTTCTACAAAGAGTGAGAATTTCACTCCTTTGCCCAATTGTACTTTCTTAATTTCTTGTTGTTTTATGGTTCTGGTTAGGACTTCCAGCACAATGCTGAATTAGGATGAGATGTCCTTGTCATGTTCCAATATCCCAAGGGAATGTGTCAGCATTTCCGTGAGTGTGATATTATCTGTTGGTCTTCCTAGTATTGTGTGGAGGATTTTCCCATTTATCCCTATCCTTTTCAGTGCTTTTTTTAAGGAATGGGTGTTGGATATTATCAGTTTCTTTCTGAATCAATTGATATAATCATGTGGTTCTTATCCTTTTTCTTGTTTCTGTGGTGGATTACATTAATTATTTTTTGAATGTTGAACCATCTTTGCATCACTGGTATGGATCCCACTTAGTCATGATATATTGTTTTTGTTTGTTAGTTTTTGTTTTCATATATTTTTGGACTCTATTGGCCATGATTTTGTTGAGAATTTTTGCATCTATGTTCATGAGCAATATCTGTCAGTAATTTTCTATCTTTGTGGAATCTTCACTTGGTTTTGGTCTAGAAGCAGTAGTGGGTGGGGTAGGCGGAGAGTATTTCTTTTATTTACCAGAGCCACTTCTCAAACCACAATGTCATTGAGGGAGAGCACTGCAGATGGAAGTTCTTGTGCTTATTACAAAGGTTCCCTTGGTTTTGTGACACTACACTTCCCTGCTCTAAACGAGGGAGTGTCACAAACAAAATAGTGGAGAGGCATCAGGATTCTGTGCCACACCATGCTATATGCCCTCCATATAGGGGTCCCAGGGTGGAAGCAGGCAGTAGGAATGGAGGACTGAGTTGAAGGGATAGAGGGCTTCTAAACAGGGGGACATCAGGAGGAGGTAAGTCCAGGCACCCACAAGTCGCTGAGCTGGGTAAGTTGGAGCCGCCTAGACTTGCTGGTATACTAAGTTCTGGGTTCTCGGTGGGGCCGGGGGAGGAGGGAAGGGGGAAGAGTTTTGTGTACTTTTGCAAAAAATAAAAAAATACTATGGAAGCATCCAGAGTTTAGATCCCACATTTGGTTTTTGGTTTTCAGGGCATCGGTCGATATGTGTTAGATTCTAGCTGAGATTGATCAAGTTCACTAGGAAGTTCTATCTTGGTGGCCATGTTTTCTCTCAAATCCAGAAAACACATTATTTTATTTAATATTTTCATGTTTTATTTAATATTTTCAATAACCTTAGACTCTGCGTTCTATTTAATTGATAAAACTGTGGCTTAAATTATATGTCTGAAGTTACACAACATATTCATTTCACACCAGGTGTTAATCTCAGATCTTGCTGACACCAAAAGCCATATACAGGGGCTCCCATTAATTCAGCCTGCTTCTTCTCCTTTCTTTACATCCTCCTTGCTAATGATACATTGTTGTGCCTCTTCTTTTCCACTTTCAATTCATACAGATGTCAACTAGCTACCCACAGTGGCAATTCTACCCTGTCCTATAAGTTCCCTGTGAGTCAGCATTGGCATAACAGTAGTGAGTGTGTTTGTTTTTTTAAGTTCATCTTTATTGGATAAGGTAAAAAAAAAATCTAGGTGGAAATCTTCAAAATCCTTAAATGTAAGACATATTCCTGCCAAGGAGCGAGAAATGTTTTTTTTGACTGTCCATTTTATGTACTTGGTGACATTGCACATGGTTAGTAACAGACCTGAGAAATGTGCCATTTAACTCTCTGGTCACAATTACCATCCTATTCTAAGTACTTTGTGAGAAACAGGCAGGTTAATAATTGCTGGCTAATTTGCTGTCTCTTGTAACAGGTCCCTACCTAATATTCTCATGTGACCTCAGGAAAGTGCCACCTCATTGTCATAGACAGTAGGTTTGCTTTTCTTTATGGAATAATGGAACTAAATGTACTGTTATATTGGTACCAAATACAGAGGGGCCTGGTGATTACCTTGGTTTGGAAAAAGCACGATTTTTCTCAGTGTTATGAAACAAATGCAGTGTAGCATGAAACAAGAGAACTGTCATTTCCATTGCTGTGTATGAGCTCCCCCTTTTCAATAGCCATGTAAACGCCAAATTTTACTTTTCCAAGTAGCTTTTCATTAGTGGTTACACACTCTTTTCAGTTTTTTCTTAAACATGCAAAACTCTTGCTTACCTACATGGAATAGAAAGAGATCTGAAGGAGAGATTAATATAGAGAAGCCGTCACAACTGCAGAAAGAGGCAGAGCATTCCATCTACTACATTTTCAAGGTTAGTTTGGCTGGGGTGTTGGCCAAGGCACCAGAGGCTAGAATTAGGATTGACTTTACTTTCTGAGGTAAGATGCCAAGAAGAGAGTCCAAATTTAGACCAAGTTTCTTAGGCAGAGTGAGAAGCTAACCCCAGTGAAACCAATTACAGATACCAATTCTAAATTTCCTGAGGTTGGATCAGACAGCCTATGGAGCCAAGAGTTCACAGTCAAATGGAGATGGAGTGAGATTAGGAAAGTGTCAGAAACAAAGAGTAAGGTCCAGGAGAATACCGTTGGCAAACCTATCCTCATTGCTCTGTGCAGGGCATATGAGATGTCAGTTTGGCAGAAAGAATAGCAAGATACAAATATTGCTTATCCTACTCTAGAAAACCATATAATCAGCTGTTTATAAAATCCAGCTGAAAGAATATATGGCAGCAATTTCAACTTTCTTTAAGGAGCTTCTCAATGCAATTTTACTATTCATTTGGTTTTCTTCCATATTCCTATTGCATAAGTAAATAGGCTTAGTAGATAAAGATAAATATTGTTTAGTAGCCAAAGATAAATATTTGGGGCTCTACACATAAAGTAATTTTATTAAGACATAAGAAAAAAACACTTAGTCATTAAAATTAATCAGGTTGGCTCTTGGGTCATGGGAATGTCATGTACAATATCATAAAAAAGTGCAATGTGGGGAGGAGATGAGCCAATCAGGGTGCAATGTAGCAATGATGAAACATACAACTTTCCTCTAATTCCTAAATACTTCCTCCCTCCCCACTATCATGATCCCAATTCTACCTCACAAATCTGGCTAGACCAGAGGATGTACACTGGTGCAGACAGGAACTGGAAACACAAGGAATCCAGGATGAATGATCCCTTCAGGATAAGTGGTGATAGTGGGAAGATAGGGAGGGTGGAGGGTGGATGGGGTTGAAGGGGGAACCAATTTAAAGGGACCTACATCTAACCTCCTCCCCAGGGAATGGACAACAGAAAAATGGATGAAGGGAGATATTGGACAGTGCAAGGTATGACAAAATAATAATTTATGAATTATCAAGGGTTCATGAGGGAGGGGGGCATGGGGAGGGAAGGGGAAAACTGAGGGGCTGATGCCTGGGGCTTAAGTAGAGAACAAATGTTTTGAGAATGCTTTGCACAATTTATGGATTTATGAATTGTGATAAGAGTTGTATGAGCCCCCAATAAAATGATTGCAAAATTCAATGCAGCATGAAACAAGAGAGCTATTATCTTTCTTTCTAAAGGCTACCTGACCTTGTACCATCAATATGAATATTTCTGGATTATACTGCTATGAACCATATATATTTTTCAATGTCTACTTTTTAAAAAGGATTTTTATTGACATATAGTTCACATATCATACAGTTGAATCGTATGAAAAAGAGTTGAACCATCATCTCCACAATCAGTTTTAGTTCTTTTTCTTAGTTCTTGTACTCATGGTTCTCATTTCCCCCAAACCTCCCTGCTGCACCCTCAAGGAGTCATGGATATAGTTACTGTCTTTATAGGTATAGAGAAAACCATTAAAAGCCCAAAACAAAAGTAACAACAATAATAAAGTAAAACAAACCATGGGGTTTCTATTGGCTCATTATCAGAAATAGATGCCAAAATCTTGTGCTGAGTCCGTCTTAGTCTGGAAGTTCCAGTCAACTCTGCTCAGCGTCAGATCTACACACAAACCAGAACTGATGGGTGGGTGCGGGCTTTGCTTGAGGTACATTTGTCGGAATCGAACAAAGGTCACATGCACAGAGGATGAATTCTACCACTCTATTACCCATGCCTCAAAAATTAATTCATAACCATTAGTCCCTAGATAAATTCTACAAGAATTTACTGATAGAGTACTTACAATGTTCCTTATAATTTCCCAGCCTGCACCTCACACTGTCACTACAGTGTAAAGAAGACTGAAAATCAAATGGCATTGGCCCTGTCAATTTGCCCCACATTAGTTCTACTTTAATATGTTGTCAAGTGTGCTTCCTTAATGTAGAAAGCATCATTAGTGAGAGTAAATATTGATTATATAAAAATTAAAAATTGATTTACAAAATCAATTAAAAATGAAAAACAGCATTAAAAACCATTGATTTATAAACAAAGAAGTTTATTGTTCAATGGAAAGAAAACTCTGGCCAACTACCTTCCACAGAAGAACAAAATGACTACAGGGTGTCCCTTGGTCTCCTCACCAGTTTATAGCTGTGAAGGATTCATTGTACTTCTTTTAAAACCCGTGATCATAAATGGCACCCAATATCAGTTTCTTTATATTATTCCACTTAATTCATCTCTACACTTTATATAGGCTATAGAAAAAAGTAACTGGCAAGTTGACAAGGTAACAATTTTCTCCTGGACAAGGGGTTTCACTATGGATGTGTCATAAAGGCTCCTCCTTCCTGTTGCTTCATCTTACAGGTTAGACATAAGCATCATGGAGGCCTTACTTAAACATAAAGAAGTGTTGGTTGGTCTCGTCCATTTCTATCACCTTTGTTTTGTTTGATTCCATTGTGAAAATTTTGTGTCATGCCTTCTTTGTGAGAATTTTCCTCTGTTTCATTGATCTTCTATTCCATCAAACTCTTTTTCTAGTAATTCACCTTTCTTGATGATGAGTTCGATGTAAGTAGGTTAAATAGGAGCCCCCATGGCATAGGGGTCTATGTACTCAGCTGCTAACTGCCAATGTAAGCAAAATAAAGTTTGACATCTTCAATTCCAAAGAGTATTCTGATTTTATCTCTACTAGGACTAATTTGTCCATTGTTTTGACAGTTCATGGTATATTCAATATTTATCAACACCACAATTCAAACCCATCTATCTTCTGCTTTTCTTCCTTTTCCAATGTCCATCTATCATATTCATGAAATTATTGAAAAAAATTATGGCTTAGGTAGGTGTAACTAAGTCATCAAAATTACATGGTTGAATTTTATAACTTTAAAAGAGAATTTTTGCAGCAAATTTGCCCAATGAAATAGGTTATTTGACTCTGATTTCTGCTTCCATGGACATTAATTACTGACCCAAGTAAAGTAAATGCTTGGCCTTTGTGGTAGTTACGTAACCTGAGTAGTCTCAACTTGAGACTATTAAGAGTGAAGGGGTGTTGTTCAGCCTGTCAATCAGGTTGCAACTTGATGACCTCATTTGAGGTACTACAGAGCTATTTGCATATAACTAATAATTGATAAAACAACATGTATTTCCGTATGTAATTTTAGTATTTTAAGATCTTTATTTCTATGCATGTCTGTGGTAGTTACATAATCTGTCAATTTGCAAAGAGGTGGAATCTAGCTTGTTCATCAGGTCACAGCTTGATCACCTCATTTGGAGGCATGAAGGAGATAAATAGCTCACTGGGGGCCAGACGCACATCACTCTTCTGCTTCGTCTTCCTGCTGATAAGACACATGAAGCTAAGCTGAAGAGCCAGAGCCCTGGAGTTGGAAGAGTCACTAGGAGACCCATGCCAGTGCTGAGATGCTTCCACCGCTACTGGATCGATAAGACTTTCCACCCACAGGCCTGTGATCTTGCTGCATTCAGCATCATTGCATGGTTTGTGTGAGTTCAAAAAGGAATTTATTAGATTGGAATCATACATATGGGCTAATATTGGACTTAAGGACTTGATCTGGACTGGGCTGGGATGTTTTCTTAATGGACAGTTTTCTTTGATATAAAGTTCTCTATTACACACAGATGATTGTCTCTGGATTTGTTTCACTAGTTAACATGGACTATTCCAGCTTTTAATTTTATTTTTAGCTTTATCTCTTGCACGAGATACTTCAGATGTACATGTGGCAGGTCTAGGCTTAACACAGTGCATGGTTTTGGCTGCCTATTGTGCCATCAGGCAAGCCATGCCCAGCACTGGCTCGTGGATGTGAGCTGGAGCTAGAGTCCTTCCTTCTCTGCACTCGTCCTAGAGGGAAGGACAAGTAAACGGCACATGCTGTCCACCCTGAAAGTGGTTTGAAGGCTTAAAACCTACAAAAAGAGAATAAAATGCACAACTTGGTAGGATAGGCAGTGACCTTAATTTGGAAAAGAATCTCAGGAGAATGTAAAAGAGAAAGGAGCCGGATGTCACATCCAACGTTACCAGAAGCAGCTCTAGGACCTTGACTACACTATGGTTGTCGCTACATTTTCAGCCATGACAGAAGGAGATGGTATGCCTTAAGAATAACTTGATACAGGATAAATGTGGGGTTAAGGCCCCCCTTGGTAGAGGGTGTGAACCAAGTCATACCCTTTGTTTTCTTGGGGCACTCTTAAGATTATGATGCTACAGCATTTGCCTTCAGAAATCATTCTTGGTTTCTCTGGGGGTATGGTCAGCTAAAAGACAAAAACCACACCATTCTGGGACACACACAGAGATATGTAAGAGCCGTCTGGGACACACAAAGGGATCCCAGGGACCACTAGAAAAGTATGTCCAGGATATTTGTCTGAACTGGCTAAGAATGCCAAGACCAGATATACCAGAGCTTGTACTCATTGAAACTCTGGGACAGAGCAAGTAGATCTGCACCAAGACTAAGGTCCAGTGACAGGCTGGCTTCCTGGCCCTTGGAGGCAAAGGCCAAGGAACTACATAGCTGACAGGGTGAGGATTGGAGAGAGACTTGACTACCACATGACTAAGAGACTGAAAACTTGAGAGAGGTTTGGCTGCTGGCTTAGGAGAGGTGTTGCTGTGAACCAAATGCTTATATCTTTCCTGTTTGTTGACTCTGACTGAGATAAGCAGTGGACTTCCATAGTAAACCCTCTTTACTGTTTTGAGTATTGCTTGTGAGTTCTCTGTGGCCATTGCAACAAGTTGTTGAACCTAGTATGGAAATGGATTGGAGTAACGATTGGTGTCAGCATAGGGTAAAGAAGGATGGAAGGGGAAGGCATGTCTGACCCCTGCCTCACAGCAATAGGGAAGCCAGTGGATGTCAGATAAGGGCAGCCCCATGCTGTTTACTTCAGTTGGGATGGGGATTCTGCTCCTCAGTCTGGTTGAGTGGTACACTAAGACACAAAGTGTCTGGCAATTGAAAGCAGATATTTTTTATGGACCATAGCTGTGAGTCTTGTTGTAGTTAGATACCAGCAAATTGGTTAAGATTCATGGCCACTGTATGTGCAACCACATCAAACATGGAGCTGCCCTGCACTATCCTCACAATTGCTACTATGCTTGATTACATTGTTTCAGCAATGGTACCAATCCATCTCCTTGAGGGTCCTGCTCTTTTCATTGACCAAGGATTGATCCCTCCTGATAACATGTCCAAAGTATGTGGGAGGAAGTCTCATAAGTTTTGCTTCTAAGGAGCATTCTGTCTGTATTTCTTTTAAGATAGTATTTTTTCATTTTTCTAGTAACCTATGGTGTGTTAATTTTTCTTTATACCATCACTATAATCTAAATGAACTGATTCTTAAGTATTGGGCAGGTCTCTATGAGATAGCGCTTCAATGGCTTGGAATCAGCTGGGTGACACACAACAGTAGCATCCAGTATGAAACGTATTAAGTCAACATGCATACAATCTAATAGATGTTCACAGGAACAGCCAATGGTTGTGATTATAATATAGACCCTATGTATACATAAAAATCACATTAGGACATATAAAAATTATATGGGAATTTTAAAAGTATAGGTTCTTATCCCACATATCTGGGATGGAAATGATCATTCTCCACAAGAGATGAAACCTAAATGAATTGGTTAAAACCTCGTTTAAACCTTGACCTCCTCTTGGCTAGGTGAGTCACACTTTTGTCCAAAATGTAACTCATCTTATTCCTTGTAGATCTATTCAGATCATATGATTCCCTGTAAACCTCAGAGAAAATGGGTGAATGGCAATTATCATCCCAGTAGGCTCCTGGGCGCCTAGGCATCTGTTTTCTAGTCAAGCTCCTGGCCCTAATTTCAACATTGCCCCCATAGAAGAAGGTATAGGTTCACTGGATTGACATAAAACCACAAAGATTAACTTTTAGAGTGTGCTTAAGTTTGACTTTTAACACCAAGTTTAATAAGAATAGAAAAATCTAAAGCTGGCACAGGTGAGAGAACAGTGCTATTAATGTATAGGCAACAAAATAATTGTCTCTGCCCTTAACTACATTCTATTGTTCTAATTGTCCAGTTATTTGCATTCTTTAAATAATAGCCCCAGCTTTTCCTTCCAAATCAACCCGGGTTTCTTACCTTATTTTGAGCCCCTTCTGCTGGTGTAGAGGTTTATGATGAATATGGCTATTCAAGATTCTCCATTGAATTATCATAGATGTTTGTATCCAAGTTTCAGGGTTTCACTCTTCTCAAAATAGGGCCCTGCTAGCAGCCCCTTCAGGACTGTCATTTCTTCTCTGAACCTTTGCTATACTTTTTTTCAGTCCAACACCTAATTTTATGTTATTAAAATTTTATGTAATCTGACACCAGATTACAGACCTGAAGTGCAGACAGGGAGCCCCTTTGGCTTTCACATTTCATTTCGAATTTATCATTATTTCCCTACAGTGAGTCAATGGAGCTGAGTCACCGCCACCTATTTCCATTGTTGGTACAGGAGGTGTTCGCTCATATTTCTCAAACACTAGAGGTATTTTATCAACTACTCTGCACTTTCCACCTGTGTTCCATCTCAGATCATCACTGTTGTTACATGCTATCAAGTCAGTTCTCACCCATAGCAACCCTGTGCACAGCAACAAAACACTGCCTGGTCCTGTGCCAGCCTCACAATGGTTGGTAGGCTTGCAGCTTTTTGTTGCGGCCACTGGATCCATCCATCTCCTTGAGGAACTTCCTATCCTTGGGCACTCCCTACTTTACCACACATGATGTCCTTTTCCAGGGACTGGTGTTTCCTAACAACATGCCCAAAGTTTTTAAGACAATGTCTCTCCATCTTTGCTTCTAAGGAACATTCTGGCTGGACTTCTTCCAGGACAGTCTAGTTTGCCTTTTTAGCATTCCGTGGTACTTTCAATACTTTTATCCACCACGACAACCCAAATGCATTGATTCTTCTTCTGTCTTCTTTATTTAATGTCCAAGAAAATACCATGGCTTGATGGACCTTAGTCCTCAAGGCAACATCTTTGATTGTCCACACTCTAAAGAGGCCTCATGCAGCAGATTGACCCAATGCAATGAGTCTTTTGATCTCTTGTCTGCTGTTTCATGAGCATTGAGGGTTGATTCAAATGACAAAATCCTTGACAATGTCAACCCTTTCTCTATTAATCATGATGTCTGGTTGTGAAGATTTAGTCTTCTTGACATTGTGTTGTATTCCACACTAAGGACTGCAACCCTTGACTCCTTCAGCAAGTGTGTCACTCTTCCTCACGTTCAGCAAACGAGGTTGTGCCACCTGCCTGTCTCCAAATCTCGATGCCACATTTGTCTTCAAATAAGCCAGCTTCTCAGATGACTGGCTCAACATGGAGATTGAATAAGTATGATGAAATGATACATCCCTGACACCTGACACACACCTTTCCCGATTCAAACCATGAAGCGTTCCCTTCCTTCGCTTGCAAATATGTCTCTTGATTTGTGTATATGTTCTGAATGAGCAAAATGAAATACTCCGCAAGTCCTATTCTTCTCAAGGTTCTCCATAGTGTGTTATGATCCACACACAGTCCAACGCGTTTGCATAGTAATAGAACACAAGCAGACACCTTTCTTGTATTCTATACTTTGAGCCAAGATCAATTTGACATCAGCAATGACATGCTTTATTTCATGTCCTCTTCTGAGTCTGGCGAGTCTAGAATTATCTATACGTCAGATACTATCAGCTCTAACAAGTACTCCATCTCCTAAATTATAGTTAGACCACTCCTGGCATCAACTATCTTAGATTGAGTTTCCAAAATATAGACTGTGAATGTAGAAGGTTGTGTGGACTCAGGGTCTTGGTGGTTGATTTTGAGAGACATCCCTCCCTGAAAGGCAAATGTGAGCAGAGAGAAATTGACTTGAAATGTGTGCAGTGTGGTTTCAAGCAATTTTGTGAGATTTCTGAAGATTTGACATTGTCCCAATTTGAAGTAATGGAGTAATGACTCTTGTATTAACCGACCATAGGCTATTACCTTCCCCTGCCATGGGCCTTAATTCAGGGCGACGCGGGCTACCGTGCTAACACGATGTGAAATAGAGAGCATGAGTGAGGTGCCCCTGCTCTCAAAGATCCCACATAAATGTGCTCTTATGGGTTGAGAAAATTAAAAACATAAACAATGTCTGAGTACCAAACTATTGGACTACAGGGAATGGACTTAAAGACCATTCATTGTTGCTTGACGTGATCACAACTTGCCAGAGAAAGTTTATTTGTTGAGTAAATTATTTCTTGTGGACTAGGATTATGAAGTTCAAAGCTAAATTATGTTCTCTTTGTATTTTATTATTCTGACTTCCATCTGTATTCTGTTATTGCATGCACTGAACAGAACAGAAAATTCTCACAAGACAAAAATGGTTATCTTTCAGCTGTCTCTGAGAGGATTATAACAGTGACAGAAGCAGATGTTGTTTAAATCATTTTGTGCATAATATTTTCCCCAGTGATATCCTGAAAATTAGATACAAACAGTTTGTGGCAATAACTTGAGTCAATGGTTCACGTTTAAACCAATTGGTCTTGATTTACATAGTCTGATGAAATATTGGAATCCAAGGGGGGCAAATTCAATCTCCTGGGATATGACATTACAGAGAGTTAGTAAGAACAGAAAATGACACAGTTAACTAATTCCAGGAAAAGTAACCAAAAGAGCATTATATTTTAGAATGATAGTATTAGGTTGGCATGTGGTTATATTTTATGCTTCAGCGCATATATTGATATATAGGTACAGAATTGAATTTCTATTTTCAATAAATAAAAAAAGCAAAGCAAGAAAAGAAAAATACATGGACCAAAAGAATGCTTGTCCAATAAGATCTTGATTTTTGTGGAATAGAATACGATATTTTGAATATGTATAGATATGTTTAGGGAACAACATTGTTTAAGAAGAGTGTCTACATGAAGAAGTTGTGTCATCCACCTTTGTCGAATCATCATAGTGAAAGACAAGTAAGAACTTGCTTATAAGTAAGGGACACAAAAAGCTGGAGCATTATATGATTAAATGTAAAGCTTTGCAAAAATGAAAATTATAAGACAATGTTTAGAGTTTCATTGTGAAATGATGCTTGGTTAACAAACTCTTAATCAATTTTCTCCAAACCCTAACTAAAATATATGCGTAAAAAGAGTTTATAACGTTCCTGCACACATAGGTGGAAAAGTAGCCAGTCTTTTAGTCAGGGAGGAATTTTCTGGGAAAAAATTTTGGAGGGATCTGGGAGGAAATTTCTGTGACAAGAAAAGCCGATTCAGCAGGATGGAGAACAATCATGAAATAAATGTCTGTTTGTAAAATGTAAGAATGTCTATTCCTAGCTCAGTGACCAAAGGTGGCTAGACATCTGTGCTTCTCCCATCACTTAGTTTGTGATTGACTTACTCAGGGTCTGGGTGGATCCAAAAGTCAAGGGTTCCATCTTCTCTGGGAGAGTCCTAGAAAACAGCAGTGTGGACATAGTTTTAATGGAGTCTGTTACCTTCAAATTAGCACATAAAGGACCAAAATGATGATGTCTTAGTATGACAAATATCTTAAAATGTATACAGAAATTAAAAGCAGCATAGGATATCCCTTTCAATCTACATCACAGAGTTGACTCTCTAAACCTAAGAGATTGAAAAGGGTAGAGGGCATGCTCACTGAATGTGTTGGCAAACAACGAGATCTTTGCAGTTGATCCACATTCTATCAGGATCCACCCTGATTTACATCTTCAGTGGGCTCTGGCAGACTCAAAGTACTAATAGGTACATTGTTTTGTTCTGTTTTTTAACATGACAGCTTCTTTTAGGTTATGCAATGTTATTCCTTCCTCACCCCCAAATCTCTGACCGCTCCCTTGCCTCTTGACGAAGTCTTGTTTTAGGAAGGTGTTTTGCCCTTTGTCTAGAGTTTTGCCATGATTAACAGTGGCAGCTGTTTCCACACAACATTGGAATTGATGCATTGGCAGTGAGTTAGATTTTGGTTTTGTTAATTTTTCAATCACTCTAATTGCTGATTTCTATTTTCTATTCCCCCACCCCTGCTGCACTCTGCCAAACAAACTACTTACCTTAGACTCTTTGTTTCAATATATGTGTGTTAGTCCTGGTTGACTAGAAAAACAAATCTAGAGACACTGTGTAAGAGAGAGCATTATGTCAAAGAGCAATTCTATTTTGAAAAGATATCCTAGCCCAGTCCAGATCAAGTTCCTAAGTCCTATATCAGCCCATTTGTCTAATACTACTCTATAAATTCCTCTTCAGACTCATGTAGCACATGCAATGTTGTAGAATGCAGGAAGATCAAAGGTCGGTGGGTGAAAAGTCCTGTGGATCCAGTGGCCGTGGAAGCATCTCAGTGCTATCTCAGGTCTCCACATGGCTCCTCCAGCGCTCCAAGTGTCTCCTCCACTGGAAGGCGAAGCACAGAGAGAGGGAGAGAGCAGACCATCTGCAAGGAGAAAGAGGAAGTTCTCAGAATCCTCATGAGAATGTCATGTTCACAAAGAGGCACCATCTGGCTGTGACCTGATTGACAGCCTAGACTCCACCCCTAGACCTATTTAGCAAGTTGGCATAAATTATGTAACTACCACATTGTGGTTCCAGGAGAACAAAAGTTAAGAGAATTTTAGTCGAGAATGAATTAGTAGACAAAATAAATAGAGCTAACAAAATGAAAGAAAGAAAGACAAGTTTATACTGGAATGGGAAGGACACCTTAAATGAATGAATAAGTGTAATTATAAAAAATTATAATAGAAATATAATGAGAACTTTGAAAACTGCTTGAAAACATTGATGCAATAATATTACATAGTTTTAATTGTGTCTATATTATCAAATGCCTCCATAAAGAGGTACCAAATTAGAGGGTTAGGATAATATGAAAAAGGACTTACCAAAATAAGGGTGGATTGAATTTTCAATAAAAATTCTGTAACAGAAGAATAAGCCAGTGACGTGAAGCTCAAACTGTAAAAGAAAGCAGGATAAAGCTTAAGCTAGAAAAGTAATGTGATATGAAATTATAAAATTTAATTTGATGTCTTCCACAGTTCTGGAGAAGCAGAGCATATATATAAATGACCCTGGACGTTTCTTCTGTTTTTCATGTTGATTCCGGAAATTATTAAAACACATCAGAGTCCTGGTGGTTTAGTGGGTTATGAGGTGGACTGCTAACCACAAGGAGAAAAATGAGACTCTCTGCTTTTGTAAAGACTAAATTCTGGGAAACCCGGGGGAAAGTTCTGTCTTGTCCTCTAGAGTCACTAGGCTTTGGAATAGACTCAATAGCAGTGAGTGATTATATGCCTAAAGTTGGCATGGCTAGACACAGAAACCAAGTTATTTTTGACACATCCATGGACATCTGACAGTGGGTCCAGAGCTTCAACATGTGCGTTCTGTTAGTCAACTTGCAAAATATGTCTCAGGTTTGCCCATTTTGCTTACTTCCACAGCTACTAACCCACATAAGCCAGCTCTTTATCCCTGAGAGCCCCCCTGGGCTATTGTAAATGTCTCCTAATAGAGAACCTATTCCAAATTTTCCATCCTGCAATTTAATCCCCGCATTGCAACTAAGGTGATTCCCCTAAAACCTAATTATACCACTTCCAGGCTTAGAACTTTCGCTGACCTCGAGTTGCCTCTGAGAAAAAAGCTCCAGTGCATAACCTGCCTGGTACGCTGACCACGTCCTTCCCCGTACATTTGCTAGTGCAACCAGCAAGACTTTCTGTGATTCCTCCAACATGTTTTACTTCTGTACTTTCATTAACGCAATGTGTTTTGCATGCTACGTTTCCTTCTTCTTCTTTCACGTCGCTCCTAACACCATATATTCTCCGTGACTCATTGGTCTAGTTTGGCTTCTCTTGACTTATTATTCTCATTGAAATGGGAACAATATATTTTAGTATGGCATCTATTTTTAAAATTGTGTTTTACTTAGATGTTATTCCTACTGTTTGTCAAAGTGAGGAAAGAGACCGAATGTACTTGTCTATTCTTTTTTTAAAAAAACATTTTATTAGGGGTTCATATAACTCTTATCACAATCCATACATATACATACATCAATTGTATAAAGCACATCTGTACATTCTTTGTCCTAATCATTTTCTTGTTTTGTTTTTTTTCCTCTTTTCTTTTTAAGCATTTTATTAGGGGCTCATACAACTCTTATCACAATCCATACATATACATACATCAATAAGGCATCATGCAAATATATATATATGTATATATATGTGTGTGTATATATATATGTCATATTGAATGAAGGGGGAAGTGCAGAGTGGAGACCCAAGGCCCAAGTGTTGGCCACTGGAGGTCCCCTCATAGAGGGGTTTAGGAGAGGAGATGGGTCAGTCAGGGTGTGAGGTAGTACCGATGAAGAACACAGCTTTCCCGCAGATCCTGGATGCTTCCTCCCCCCAACTACCCCGATCTGAATTCTACCTTACAGGGCTGGATAGGGCAGAGGTTGTACACTGGTGTATATGGGGACTGGAGGCACAAGGAATCCAGGGCGGATGATACCTTCAGGACCAAGGGTGTGAGGGGTGATGCAGGGAGAGTGGAGGGTGAGTGGGTTGGAAAGGGGGAACTGATTACAAGGATCCACATGTGACCTCCTCCCTGGGAGATGGATGGCAGGGAAGCAGGGGAAGGAAGACTTCGGAAAGGGCAAGATATGACAAAATAACGAGGTATAAATTACCAAGGGCACATGAGGGAGGGGGGAGCGTGGAGGGAGGGAACAAAAAAAGAGGACCTGATGCAAATGGCTTAAGTGGAGAGCAAATGCTTTGAGAATGATTGTGGCAGGTAATGTGTGGATGTGCTTTATACATGTCTATTCTTCACCACTGTGTTTTCTTTGCCTAAAATGGTGTCAGTCAGCAAACATATGTTAAATGGATGCTTGAGAGCATACATGAGAAAGGTGAGAGCTCTGTCTTAAAAAATTATCTTCAGTTATTATCAAGGGGAATAGAGGTGATAGTCAACGATAGCATTTCCTGTGGGAAAATGGGGCAAAACCAGAGCATGTTGATTTTTAAAAGATGAAATAAGGTAGGGAACAGCATATTTCCAGTTTCATGGGTATTGGTTATTGAAGCCCTCTGATAAGAAGAACTGCTAAGTTCAGAGAATTGACAGTTCTTGGAGGCTAGCCACCAACACACAAGGCTTCAGGAGAGGGGACGTTCTGCATGTCCAGCAGCCTGTCAAGAACTCTTGGGGTTCTAAATTATCCCATTTTGCCACTTGTCTGAAAGTGCAATACCACTGAATAGGGCTTATGCTGCTGGAACTTTGAGTAGAGGCAGATAATAAATGACAAAAACAAGAAATTAATACAGGGAAAGGGCGGCCTGCATTTTCACTCCTGGGCATGAAAATCCATGAGTTGGGTAGATGACACCTAGACTTGATTTCTAGTAAATTCCAGGCAGCAATGCTTTATGGGTAGAATTTATAAAAATAAGAACCTTTGTCGTACCTATGGTAATGATTTGAGAGTTCATACAAAGATAGGTGGATATGGGACTTTCTTCATCATGAGAAGAGATTAGAAGTGATTGTCAGAAGGTTTACATCATTTGCTGTCTCAGAATTGATTAATTTCTCTTTGTTTTCCTTTTACTCAGTTTCTGAGGTGGTAAATTTTGGAGTGTTACACAGTCTTGCAATGATTCTGATCTCTAACTAGCTCTGCCAGCCATGTCCTGATGGTTTCCTTTGATGAAGATTACACTGCTAACACAAAACCCAGTGTCTGAACAGACCTCTTGTCTCTTCCAGGCATGTTCCACGTAATCCTTGTGATAAAAAAATGTCCCTGTGCTGAAGCTTTAGAAACTTCTAAGCCAACCCAGAAGCCTTTAGTGTGTGTTAACCCTGTGACCCCACCCTGCTTGCCTTACAGAAAAGCTTTCCCAGAGTTTCCGTTTGTTGTGGTCTTGTCACTTCCACTTCCATGTGGAAACACGCTGTCGCTTTCTCTTTCAAACTCACTTTCATTGAGTTGATTCTGACCCACAGTGATCTTATAAGGCACAGTAGATTTGCCCTTGTGGGTTTCTGGGATTGTAACTCTTCACAGGAGTAGAAAGCCTTGTCTTTCTCCTGCCAACAGGCTGGTGGTTTTGAACTGCTAAGTTTACAGTTAGCAGCCTACTTCATAAACACAGCACCACCAGAGCCCCATGGTTTCCTCTTTGGGACCTGTGAATTCTAAGTTATATATAGTTTTACCCTTCTTATATGCATCTCACTTTCATTGGCTGGAGGTATCAGACTACCCAAGACACCCACAGACTCCTTTGAAACAAGTTTTCACCTGGTGTTACTGGGCCTGACCTGGCATAGTCCGAACAGTCAGCTGCCACCATAAGTAACTAGTCAAGGGATTTTCTTTCGTGTGTGTGTGTGTGTGTGTGTTGGAAGGTAGGGGAGGACCATTAGGCCAGGTTGACTAGAGAAACAAATCTAGTGACACTTATATATGTGTAAGAAAGAGCTTTATATCAAGAAGTAATTATATATGAGGAAAACAATCCAGTCCAACTCAAGTCCGTAAGTTTGATACCAGCCAATGAGTCCCTCTTGAGACTCATGAAACCACATGCAATGATGCCAAATGCATGAACATCAGAGTCCAGTGGGTGAAAAGTTGTATGGATCCAAAGGCAGTGGTCGCATCGCAAGGCTTACAGAAACTAGGTGGCTGTTAAACTCCACTCATGTCCATGTTGGCACAAACTACCTAACTATCACAGGGACAGTTGGCCAAGGTGGCAAAATCGGGAGATTTTCTTCAGCAAGCATAGATGACTTGACGCTAATGGTTGATCTTCAACTACGGTGTGCTTAGTGTCACTGTGGAGCACTGCTCCCATTTGAACTTCTACTTGAACTGCAGAAACTGGCCCTGTAGATCTTGCACAAGAGGACCATAGAACATGCAAGGGATGTTTCAGACAAATAAGGAATAAAGGACACAGAATTGTGGCAGCCCAAAACGCTGTCTTCACTTGTATTGATTTTCCTGCTTATCTGTAGTTGATACAATTTTAGTGGTGTTCAAGCTAGATACCAGCTGTCTTTTCTGAACAATCACACTTGTTAAGAAATTTGAAGTAATTGAAGTGGTACTCTTATTCAATCTGCATGATGAACAAATAACCCGAGAAATTGGACTATAAAAAGAAGAAGAATGGACCATAAGGATTGGAGATAAGTTCATTAAAAACTTGTGATATACAAATGACAGAAACCTGTTTGCTGAAAAGTGAAGGTGACTTGAAGCACATACTGATGAAAATCAAGGACTACAGCCTTCAATGTGGTTAACTTTTCCTCAATTGATTTTTGTGTCTTAACTGTTGACTTATTTATTATCTGAATTTGTTTAATGGCATGATTTTTGACTAGACTGTAAACCCCAGGAGAGAAAAAAAACTATATCTATTGTGTTTTTTGCTCTATCCTCCATTGTCTTGCAGAACTCTGGCACTTAGCAAGTGTTTAATTAATGTTGAATAAATAAATGAACTTAACATTTCTATTTAAAAAAGAAAATTTCCTCAAAATTTGGACAAATAGCAATGCAGAAAATATTAAAATTGTCAAGAATTTCATTTTGCTTTGACTACAATTATTGCCAATGGAAATAATCATATGAAATAGTTCATTGGGAAAATCTACTGCCAAACATAATGAGATGAATTAACACAACACAGTGACTGCAAAAATGAGCTCAAAGGGATTAATCATTTGAGGATGATGCAGGACCATGCTGCATTTAGTTCTGTTGTACATAGCATTGCTCTGAATCACAGCAGATCCATTGCAACTAACACACACACACACACACACAGCTACAGAAAAAGTGTATTCATTATCATTCATCTATCACATTAACTACTGAATTTTTCAATATAATAAAAAGAAATGCTGTTGGAATCTCTAACTATTACATCACTTTTGAAAATTTAGAATAATGTTAAACTTTTACTACTCACTTTAGAAGACAATCTTGACAGTATTTGAAATTTTCTTCCTTAAAAAAAATACAAGTCAATCATTGTGTGCAGCCGCTTTGTACACACAATCCTGTTTCAAATGCAACTATCTGAGGCCCCAGATAAACGGTTCTAGATATACAGGCGCAAGTGCAGTGACTGTTTATCTAGAAAATAAAACACACTAAAAAGAATATAGTATGTTACCATTCAGCCAAAAAAACCTGGAGTGATTATAATAATATTTTTAGGACAAATGATTTTATCAGATGTAAAAAGGTTAATTCATAATGTCAACAGAATAATTTCAGCAAAAGGAAATGCCAGTCCTAAGCATACATGCACCTAGCAAGAGAGTTCTGAAAGATATGAAGTAAAACATTACAAATATGCAAGGAAAAAATAGACACATATATAAGTATAGAGATCACAATAGCATTTTTCCATAATCACTCGGCCAAGGAGACAGAAAATCAGTACACACCTATGAGTTGAACATCACGTGAAACCCTGGGGGTGTTGTTGGGTGGGCAATGGACTGCTAACTAAAAGGTCTGTGGGTCACACCCACCAGTCACTCTGCTGGAGAAGAAGAGGCTCTATGGGAAACATTTGAGCCAACAGCAAACAGTTCACTAAGGGGATACCCAGCTGCTACACAAATAAAGAGAACATGTGTTGGGAACAACAGCGAGAGAGAAAGGTAAAGAAAAAGAAAAGAAAGGGATACATGCATATATACATGTTTGTGTGCATGTTTAAAATGGTCATTGATGGCTGCCCATCAGCATTATTCATTAGAGAAAGGCAAATTAAAACCGCATGAGGTATCTGTCATTGTATATCCATCAGAAGGGCTAAAAATAATAAGAGAGCCATAGGAAGTTTTACAAAGAATGTGAATCAACTGGATTCTTCATTTACTATTCATAAGAAAATAAATGGAAAATAACTTTGGAAAAGAATTATACATTTTCAAAAAATAAATAAATATATCTCATGCAATCTGTCTTTTATATTTACCCCAAAGACATGAAAGAATTGATAATGATGATGGCAACAAGTGTACAAATATGCTTGACACAATGGATGGATGTATGGATTGTGATGAGTTGTACAAGCCCCAATAAAATGATTTAAAAAAAAGAAAAATAATAATGAGACTAATATGAATACAACGGAAAAAAAGAAATGAAAGCATATGTTCACAAAAGAGTCTTGGACACAAATATTTGTAACAAGTGTATATATTGTCGCCCCAAACTAGACAAAACCTAAGCAACAAGCAGCAGGTGAATACATAGGCAAATTGTGGTGTAATCATACAATTGTCTACTATGCAAGAATAACATGGAATGAATTATTGATGCAAGAGACAACTTGGGTGAACATCAAAATAACTAGAGGAAACCAAACTTAAAAAAAGAGAATACACACTATATAATTCCATTTTATGCTAAATTGCAGGATATTAAATGCAAATATAAAGATCAGTGGTTTCCAGGAAAAGGGGAAAGTGGAAGGGAGAGATTATAATCACGTACCAAGAAACTTTTTTGGTGTGATGACTATGTCCATTATCATGATTGTGGTGATGATTTTACAGTTTTATATATATATTAAAACATATTAAGTTGCCTACCTTAAATACAATAATTTGCTTACCTAGATTATACTTCAATAGAACTGTAAAATGTATCTATTTAAAGGGATATTTTTTTCTCTAGTACTAATGGCAAGTGGCTGAGTTAAAGTACTCTCTGCTTTAACCTATCAGCACCTGCCATTATCAAAGTCACAGTGCTCCTTGTGTGACGGCAAAGCTAGTCCAGGGTATTCACCTGAGGCCCAATCCATGTGGGGTCCCTGCAAATGGACTTTCGACATCTGCTGTCATCCATAGCTTTCTGCAAACTGGGTGTTGAGAATTTAAGCTCCGAAACTGTTCTCTCCTTCAGATCTCAATTTTAGTATTTATAATCCTTGGATCACAGAGCCTGGTGTGCTCCTCCGTGTGGAGCACGTTGATCCCTCACTCAGTTGGCTGCTCATTTTAAGACAAGCCATTAAGACCCCAGACACTATTCTTTCTGCTATCTGGGCATCATTTGATTTCCTCGCCACACTATGCTGTCGCACTCATGTCTTCAATGATCTCTCCAGGAGAGTACTGATCTCCTTTTGAACCATTTAACATTTTTATATTTTTTAATGTTTTCTGATTTCTTTTCCCCGGAGGCTTTTCTGTGTTTCAATTTGTCGTTGTTGATGGTGATAGTTTGCTTTGCTTCTTAACTTTTCTTTCTATGTTTTTCTGTATATGAAATTCCGGATACGTAAATCTATAAAGATGGTAACTGGATTACTATTTACCTATGAATATGACATAGAAATTTGGGGTAAAATTGGAAGCTGAGAACAATAACCATAAGAAAGTATAAAATATTACAAAATTGATTGTGGTGATTTTTGAACAAGTCTTCTTAATATTATCGAACGATTGAATTATATGGGAGCCCTGATGACAAAGTGGTTACTTGTTGAGCTCCAATCCTCATGGTAAGCCATTCAATGCTAACTCTCAGAATCCACTGGGGAGGGGGGGGTCACTATGATTTGATGGCAGCGAGGGTTTTTTTTAATTGAATTGTAAACTATGTGAATTATATGCCAAGAAAAAAAGGAAAATAACACTCGAGGTTTTTAAAGGTATAAAATGTATGCTTTAATATATTTGTAATATTTTATCTTCTAATATTAAAAGGCTTTTCACCATGTCATGCAGATGCCCCAGATTTCTTCCCTTTTCTCCCAATGTCTGTGCAAATATTACAAATTTTATGAGTGCTAAGATCAGAACAAGCTTAGGAAGCACACAAAGAGCAACATTTAAAAACTGAGATGGATTCAATTATTGTCGCCCTTTCTAGACACAACTTTTATATGTTGAATTTATAAGTCTGGACTCAGTGCCTGGAGCTATGATCCATTTATGAGGGAGTTCTCTGCTATACTAATGGACAGGATAGGGGTGGGAGTAAGTCTCGAGTATAGTCTCGCCATTTGCTTCTCTAAATATGCTCTGCTAAAGGACAAAACTGCACCTCCATCAAGACCATTCCTCCGTGTAGAAGCGCCATCTCAGATGCAGAGAGAAGAGCCAGGATCTTTGGAAGAGCTGGTTCTGGACCACTGTCTGAAGTGGTGGAGGCCAAGACTATGGCACAGAGAGTATGAGAAAGAGCAGGAGAAGCAGTGCCAAGATTGTAGGACTGTGAGACAGAGCGATAGAGGTAGAAGCCATGGGACCAAGTGTTTGAGAGGCTGAGGGAGAGACTTGGATGCTGGCTGAGGTCGGGTGTTGCTGTGGACCAGGGACTGGATCCTTACAGATTACCGATCCTTACTTGTGGTATCCTACTAACTTCCCTAATAACCCCCCCCCCCAATTTTACTGTCTGTGGGTTTTATGTAACCCTTGCAATGAATGATCAAACCTAGAGAAGTAGGTGCAATGGAAGGCACAGTTGTTTTCGGCGTAAAGAAGGGGGTGTGGAGGCCGCTATGAGCTCTGTCTCTTGGCGTTAGGAGAGAAGGAAGAGGGCAGATATGTTGTTTATTGCACTTCCAAGTTTTATCTAGGAACGTGATGTCTCTCCCCCGCCCCCAGCCTGTTTACCAGATGCTTCAGCAGAGAAGGAGACTTCCACAGATGATGAGTTGCAAGTAGAGCATGGTTTTTAAATTTTCCATTAAAATCCCTAGAATCACACACTTAATCCAAGGCAAGGGCTTGGACAAGTAGGAATGCACTCAGAATTAAAACAACTAGCTTCTCACCTGCAAAAGAATGAAGGTAGAACTGTGCCTCACATCACATATGAAAACGAATGCGAAATGAATCGAGGACATGATGTAAGCGACCCATATACAATAGAGCAAAAACACAATCCTCGGGTTTGAGCCCATTGTTGCAGCCACTGGGTCACTTCATCTCCTTAAAGGTCTTCTTCTTCTTCTTTTTTTTTTTTTTTTTGCTGATTCTATACCAAGCATAATGTCCTTTTCTGGAGACTGAGCTCTTGTGATAATATTCCCAATGAATATGAGACTATTTGGGCTATACTTCTTCTAAGACAGATTTGTTTGTTCTTCTGGCAGTCCACTGTACTTTTAATTATTCACCAATACCATAATTCAAATGCATAAATACATCTGTGCTATACTTTACACATTGTCCAGCTTTCATGTACATATAAAACAATTGAAAACACCATGGCTTGCTTCAGGAGTACCTTAGTACCCAAAGTGACATCCTTGCTCATCAACATTTTATAGCGTTCTTGTGCAAAAAATTAGCCCAGTACAATATGTCCTTTGATTTCTGTGCCCAGAGCATTCTTTGTGGATCCGAGCTAAATTTATCGTTAGCATTTTAAATTTTTTTCACTTATCATGAGGTAGTGTACTGGTCCAGTTGCGAGGATTTTAGTTTTCTTTCCATTGAATTTCAATCCATACTGAAAGCGGCTATTGTTCATTTTCATCCGCAGTCTTTAAATCCTCCTGGATTTCTGTTAAAAGAAAAAGCTGTGCCACCTGCATTTCTAAGATGTTAATAAGCCTCCTTATCATCCTGCTGATGGGTTCCTCCTTATACAGTGCAGGGTCTCAGATTATTTGATCAGCTTGATATTGAAGAAGTATCAGGAAGACTATTACCATGATGCACACCTTGCTCTTGAATTCATAGTATGGTAGGATTCACTCAGATAAATGCCTTTGCAAGAGCAGTATCTTCCTGTCATTATTTGCTTTCAGCCAACATCCCTTTTACCACACACTCTTCTGAATCTCGCTTGAATTTCTGGCAGCTTCCTATCGCTATAAGGCAGCAACCACTTTTGAATGATCTTCAGCAACATTGTACTCACATGTGGTATTAATGATAGCATTAGATAATTTCCACAGACATGGGGGTCACATGGGTTCAGATAAGAATCTTTCCCAGTTAGTTGGTCAAGTAGGAGTATTCCAAATTTTGTGTCCAAGTTAGTCAACACTTCCAGTGCTTCCTCAGCTTATTGCAACAGTTCAGCGAGTATCCCCTCAATTCCTGGCACCATGCGTTTCTGCTCATGCCATCAGTGCAGCTTGGACTTCTTCCTTTAATACTGTCAGTCCTTAATCATGTGCTATCTCGTGAAATGGTTGAATGTCAACCGATTCTTTTTGATTTATGTAGGTTCCTTTCATCTTCTTTGATGCTTCCTGCCTCACTTCATATCTTGTCCACTTACTTGCTCAATAATCCAACTGTAGACTTCAATTTTGCTTCAGCTCTTTCCACTTGAGATATGCTGAGTCGCTCCCTTTTGGGTTTTCTAACTAGCTATGCGTGCATTTCATTCTAAGACTCTACGTTGTCTTCTGGAGCTGCTGTTTGAAGTGTTCTCTTCAGGCCCTTTACTTCACGCCTTCTTTCATTTGCTTAATCTAATTTCATTTTTAAAAGAAGCATCAGCCTCTTCTTTATTTGGATTGGTCGTTTCTTTCTTTCCTGTTTTTTAATGAGCCCTCAGTTCTTCATGTCTGCTGCTCGTGATGCTCTCACTCAGCTCAGGAGGCCTCTGTCGTGGATGTTTGATGTTGTAAATTTCTTCTTGAGATGTTCTCTAAATTCAGGCGAGATAGACTCAAGGTTGTATTTTGGCTCTCATGGATTTGCTTAAATTTTCTTCAGCTTTCATCTGAACTTGTATATGCGCAAAGGATGGTCTGTTCCAAAGTCAAATGCTGTTCTTATTTTGGGTGATTATATTGAACTTCTCCATAGTTTCACCACAGGTATCACAGGTATAATAAATTTCCGTTCTATGTATTCGATCTGCTGGTGTCCACATATATACCTGCTATTTATGTTGTTTAAAAAGATGTGTGCCACGAAGAAATAATTGGAAAAACTTTATTATGTGATCACCAGCTTTATTTTTATAACCAAAGCTACAAATCCCAACTACTGTTCCTTAGCCTTTGTTTTCAGTGCCTCTTTATTGCATGTTTCATCAGTTTTAGGTGGAAGAAATTGATAGAATTTTCATTAGATTTATTGGTTGATGCATACATTTCAATAATAGTTGTATTGTCTGGATCTATTTGTTCAAATATAGATAAAATTCTATCACAGATAGCCTTGTACTTCAAGTTTAATTGAAATGATCTCTTTGACAGTGGATGAGATGCCAATCTTCCAGAATATGTAATTCACTGTAGAGCAACCTATATGTTTTTTTTTGTATTCAAAATGGTCTATACCAGTCAATTTTCACTCATTAATTTATAAAATATTGACCTTTATGCATGACATTTTATATTTGATGATTTCCAATTTGCTAGATTCATTTTTCATGCAATCCATGTTCCATTTACTAATGGATATTATTTGTGCCCGTGTATCCTCATCATTAACCCATCAGCTAGGAAGGTCTCAAAAACTTTACTCCATCAATAGAGACATAATGATCGACGACTTAGAGGAAGCAGCTCCTCCCCTTCACTAGTGTTTTCAGTGCCTTCTAATCTGACAGGTTCATCTTAATAAAATTCATCTAACAATGTTCCACTGCTGTTCATACCTTTCTCAGTGGCTAAAGCCTCGGGTGTAGATAGTCTGATTCTTCATTGTTATATATGAGTTAGAAGGTTAGCTATAACCTCTTCATCTTGAGTGAGTCTGCTTGAATTTGAAATAATGGAGGCATTCAAGCAGCACAGAAAAAAGCAAGCCATGGTGGCACAGCAAAGAGACAGACAAGTGGCAGATTTGATATCTAGAATATACTAAAAAGTGCTTATGCACAACAAGACAAAGAGATAAAGCCCGACCAACCGATGGGCAAAGAATCCGAGTAAATATTTCACCAATGAAGATACCCAAATTTTCTAAAAACAGGAAACATGCTTCGCCGCATCGATCTTTAGGCATAAGAACAATCAAAGGCAAAATAAGCTACCACTTCACTCCAATTAGGATGCAAATTAGTCCCCTTGTTGACCAAACATGGTCATCTGCTATTCTTTGTAGTTATTTGCAGTAGGGATGCTCAGATATAAGTGGTTATTCACTTATTTATTTACTTGATTATCCACCTTGATTTGTACATGGCACAACCCAAAAAGAAAAATACCTATATTTCTTGTCCTGGTTTGGGGACCTGTTCCTCGACTTATTTAGGGTGCTGATTTAAAAAACAATGCTTTGATTAGACCACCTGAGCTCCAGTTTCTTAGATAGGGTATTCAACTCTATTTTTACTTAATAAATTATAATAATTTATTAATTTATTTGAGTTTTAAATATGAGAAGATCTGCATCACAGATTACAGGATAAAACAAACAAAAAAAAGAAATATTTGAAAAAGGATTGGGTCTTGAAGGACTTCCAAGGGAAGCTGCATGTGGACCCATGAGGTTCATTGGTTGCACATTGAGCTGCCAATTATAAAGTCACTAGTTTGAACTTACCAGTCACTCTGCAGCCTTTAAAAGATTTAAAGGTTTTTGAAACCCAAAGGAGCAGTTCTTCTCTGTCTTATATGGTCACTATGAGTTGGAATTGACTAGATGGCAGCAGGTTTCCCTTTTGCTTATGAGAGGCTGTGTAATATGTACAGATACTGAAAATCCAGAACACAGCTTGAGAAAGGTTGAAAAGGAAAGTTGATAAGGCACAAACATGAGGCCATGACAGCAATATAGAGTCAAAATGCAAGACTTCATAGCAATTTTCATAAATATTTTGAAGATATAAATTTTTCTTCTTCAAGTCATGCAGTAAATATTTCAGAGCATTTTAAGATATAGAAGTCAATGGATAGTTCATGATAAATGCTTACGAGATAAGGTTGATTCCAAGTCTCTTTGTAAGAAAAGTTGTAACTTTTCTTTTAAGAGTTTCTGTGCACAAGTAGAGAAGTTATAAGAAGTGCCATCTTATAACAAGACTGGGACATTTTTATATTAATAAAGGAACTTGAACTCAGACAGACTCATTTTGGATTTCAGAACATTTGAACCTCTCTTTATTGTACCAAACTCACTACCAGTCAGTCGACTGTGACTCATCGTGACCCTGTGGGACAGAGTGGAATTTATCCCGTGAGTTTTGGAGGCTGAAAATGATTCTCTCCCAGTGTCTGGTGGGCTCAAATAGCTGAATCTGTGGTGAGCAGTCCATCACATAAACCACTAACTCATCATGGCTCCTTGGTAACTATACAGTACCTTTGATTTCTGGACCTCCTTTAAGACAACACTGGAGGTACAGTGTGGGAAATGCGCCCAATCTGACCCCACCACCTTGGGGAAAAATGCTAAGAGTGTGCAACAGAGCAGCAAGAGGAACAAAGCAATGAAATCCTCAGGGAATACAAAAAATAGATTTGGGGGCCCGGGTGTGATGCCCCACCAGACTCTGCATAAAAACATCCCTAAAGCAGACCAGGAACTATTGATAGGCTTTTTTTTTAGGTCATTGGGTTTTTTTGCTGTTGCTTTTTAAAATTTATTTTCTTTTGTAGTTTTGCTTTTCTCTGTCTTAATTTTGTGCTTATTAGTGTCTCTGCATGTCTACCTAAACAAGATAGGTGAGATAAAAAATCCTGAGGAGCAAACGATGGGACCCACAGTTCATGGGGGACACCAGAGAGGGAGAGGAGGATGAAAGGAAGTGGGTGTTAACAAACCTAGATACTAGGGAACAACAAAGGACAGAAAATTGATGGTGAGGAAAATTGAGGTTGTGGGAATTCTGGTAGGGCTTGATCAAGGGCAAAGAGGTTGAGAGGAATTACTGAGAAACAAATGAAGGCTGAACATGATAGTGGGACAAGAGGAAAATAAAAGGAAATAGAGGAAAGAACTAGGAGGCAAAGAACATTTATAGAGATCTAAATACAGGCACGTATATATGTAAATATATATATGATGATGGGGAAATAGATCTATGTACATATATTAAGAGGTTTAGTATTAAGGAAGCAGATAGACATTGGGCCTCTACTCAAGTACACCCTCAATACAAGAACACTTTGTTCTAATAATCTGGCACTCTGAGTTGCTCACCTTCCTGACATGATCACTGAGGACAAAAGGAGTGCATAAGCAAATGCAGTGAAGAAAGATGATAGTGCCCAGCTATCAAAGGATATAGCATCTGGGATCTTAAAGGCTTGAAGATAAAAAAGAGGCCATCTAGCTGAGAAACAACAAAGCCCACATGGAAGAAGCACACCAGCCTGTGTGATCATGAGGGGTCGATGGGATCTGGTATCAGCCATCAAACACCCATAGCAAAAAATCATAATGCAAATGCTGGGATAGTGCAGAGTGGAGGCCCAAAGCCCATCTGTAAGCAATTGGACATCCCCTTACAAAAGGGACACTGGGAGAAGTCAGGCCATTTAGGGTGCAGTCCAGCACCAATGAAACATACAGCTTTCCTCTGGTCATTTAATGCTTCCTTCTCCCCACTATCATGACCCCAATTCTACCTTGCAAATCTGGCTAAACCAGAGAATGTACATGGATACAGATAAGAGGTGGAAACACAGGGAATACAGGATAGATAAACTCCTCAGGACCAATATTGAGAGTAGCTATACCAGGAGGTTGAGAGGAATGTGGGGGAAGAAAGTGGGAACCCATTACAAAGACCTACCTATAACCCTCTCCAAGGGGGATGGACAACAGACAAGGGGAGACATCAGACAGTGTAAGACTTGAAAAATAATAATAATTTATAAATGATCAAGGGTTCATGAGGGAAGTAGGGAGGAAGGTGGGGGGGAGGGAGGAGAAAATGAAGAGCTCATACCAAGGGCTCAAGTAGAAAGAAAATGCTTTGAAAACTATGATGGCAACAGATGCACAAATGTGCTTGACACATTGGATGTAACTATGGATTGTGATAAGAGTTGTACGAGCCCCCAATAGAATGATTTTAAAAATAAAAAATATATATTTGTAAAAATCAAAGAAATGTTGAGTGGATTAGGTTTAAAACTCTAAATCATTATTTCTCAAATTAAGTTCTGTAAGAAAGTATTATCATGGGTCACTTTGCGAAGGTTTCCATGATTTTATAATTTTTAAAGAAGAACATTACTGTAGTCCCTTTTGTATATTAATACTGCATATTAAAGGAATCATGTTTTCAGCAATGCAATCGCTTTACATTTTTTAAACCATATTTTCCACACTTATTTGACCTTATAAAATTTTGTTGAAAAGCATTTATTAAAATTTTTTAAAACTCCATGTAGAATAAAATTTAGCAAAGACCAGGAAAATTATTAAGGAGACAATCCATCTACTTAATTACGCTGAGAACCACCACTTGTCTGCCAGTTTGTAGTACTGTGTGTTAGCTCTGCTCTGCTGGAAGCTCTGCTGCTGGTTTTCAAATACAGCAAGCTCACCATAGTGAATATGTTCAAGTTCAAGACTAAGAACAGGCCACAAAGAAGGAATAGGCTGTCTGCTTCTCAGGAATCATTCACTGAAATGCTAATGGGTAGCATGGAAACATTGTCAGAGACTGGAAACTAAGGAATAGAACCAGAACCCTGTCAGAGTACCGGAAGATGAGCTTCGCAGCTTGGAAAGCATTTAACATATGACTGAGGAAGAGCGGCCTTTTTGAACTAAAGTTGACCATCAGGACACGGATGGAGTAAAGTCTGGAAGTAACACCTGTGGGTCCTTCGTTCGCTGATGAGACATAACTCAAAATGAGAAGAAACAGCTGAAAGCAACAACTATTAATTGGCAATTGGAATGTTCTAAGTGTGGATCTAAGAATATTTGTAGTTGTCAAAAATCAAATTGCACAATTGATATTCTAGGTGCTAGTGAGCTAAAATGTACTAATAACGGCCATTTTGCATCACAAAATCATATGGTTTACTATGTTGGGAATCAAAAATTCAAAAGGAATGACTTTGCATTCATCATCAACAAGGATATTTTAAGCTCTATCTTGAAGTGCAATGCTTTGTATGATACGGTGATATTAATCCATGTACCAGGAAATCCAGTCAATAAAACTAATTCAAATGTACTACTAAAGATAGTGATGGAGAAATTGAAGAAATCTACCAATGTCTTCAGTCTGAAAATGATCAAACATGCAATCAAGATGCACTGATAGAAGAAGGACACCATGGGAGGGCTTGCTTTACCTGACTTTGGCACATACTATGCAGCCACAGTTCTCAAAACTGCATGGTATTGGTACAATGACAGATACTCAGACCAATGGAAAAGAACTGAAAACCCAGAAATAAAGGCATCAGCATACACACAACTGATCTTTGACAAGGGCCCCAAAAATATCAAATGGGAAGCAGATGCCCTCTTTAAGTGGTGCTGGAAAAGGATATCAACATGCAGAAAAATGAAGCAAGACCCTTATCTCTCTCCATGCACAAGAATAAACTCAAGGTGGATCACAGACCTTGAAGTTAAACCCCAAACTATTAGGGCCATCAATGAGGGAATTGGGACCAACTTGAGAACTTTGGTGCAGGGAATACACAGGCTATCAGAAATAGGGAAGGACACAAGCACAGAGGAGGCACAAATTGACAAATGGGATATACTGAAGATAAAACACTTGTGTACATCTAAAGAATTCACCAAGAGAGTAATAAGAGAGTCCACAGACTGGGAAAACATCTTTAGCAATGACAGCAGACAAAGGCCTTATTACTAAAATTTACAATACTCTGCTAGCTTCCAAAAAGAAAAAAACCAATAGCCCACTTGAAAGGTGGGCAAAGGACTTAAACAGAAATTTTACAGGGACAGAAATCCGAATGGCCAACAAACATATGAGAAAATGTTCCTCATCTTTAGCCATAAGAGAAATGCAAATTAAAACAACAATGAGGTACCACCTGACACCCTCAAAGGTAGCCCAATTCAAAGAATCAGAAAGCAACATGGGTTGGAGGGGCTGTGGGGAGACAGGAACTCTCATCCACTGCTGGTGGGACTGTAAGTACGTACAGCCACTATGGAAATCAATCTGGCGATACCTAAAACAGATGGAAATGGAGTTACCATATGACCCAGCAATCCCCCTACTGGGTATATACCCAGAAGAGGCAAGAAGCAAACCAAGACCAGACATCTGTGCTCCAATGTTCATTGCGGCACAGTTCACAATTGCAAGGAGTTGGAAGCAACCCAAATTTCCATCAACTGACGATTGGATTAAAAAACTGTGGTATATACATACAATGGAGTACTACACATCACTAAAAAGCAGTGATGAACGTATGAGGCACATAGCGGCATGGGAAGAACTGGAGGAAATCATGCTAAGCGAGGTAAGTCAGGCACAAAAAGACAAGTACATGAGCCCGCTGAGGTAAGAATTAAAAAATTTAAAAAAAAGCAAAAGGGCATAGGGGAAAAAGCAACTGTATACAAACATTTTAGGGGTGAAGACGGTGTAGTATGGAAGAGACCAGACCAAAACCAGGGATGTACATGGTAGACAATGGTGGAGGAGGTGGGGAAAGGAAAACAAAAGGATGAATACAAGAAAGAAAAGGGGAGTGGGGGCATGGGGCATTAATCCACCCAAGGGGGAGGGTATTGTTTATATCTCCAAAGGGAAAGTGGGACAAGACTTCAACCCAGTGTCGCAAGGTATGAATGCAACATCCCGGCGTGGAGTAGGGAACCAGTGGAGAGGTCTGGGAGACTGGCCCCAGCACCATAAATTAAGTTGATTCCTGCCCCTCCCCCGAAAAGAATTTGTTCCAAAGGATGACATTGACTCTGCAGCTCCGGGAGATGAACATATCTGATCAGAGCACACGGGAGCAGATGAAGGGGCAGGAAGAGAGAGTGGAGCACAGCCTGGCCCACCAGGCCGTGATGATGATGTTCCTGAATAGAGCAGCCAGTCCACAGAGAGAACAACATGGCTGGCCCCACTATGAGAAATGATGCCAATCAGTGACTAAGGGCGCTACAGGGGACAGCATCGGAGACACAGTGTGGGAATTGCACCTGACCTGATCCCACCACACCGAGGCAAATCACTGGGGGAGTGCAGCGGAACAGCAGGGAATGGAGTGGCAAGGTCCCCAGGGAATGCTGAAAGTGGACTTTGGGGCCAGGGCGTGGTGCCCCAACAGACTGGACTGGAAAACGCTCCTAAGGGCCAGCAAACGATCCCTGAACTAACTACAAGCTTTTCTCTTGTGAACTGTTTTGTTCTGTTCTTTGTCAATGGTTTGTTTTTGTTGTTTTGTTGTCTGGTTGTATACTGTTGCTTTGTTTTCCTCTGTCTTGTTTTCATGCGTGTTAGTGTCTCCACAGGTCTGTCAGAATAGGACAGGCTGGATGAACTATCTGGAGGGAAAACAATGGGACCGACAGTTCCGGGGGGACTTGGGGTGGGGGAGATAGTGGGGGTAAGGAAGTGGTGTTAACAAACACAGGGACAAGGGAAAAACATGGGACCCCAAATGGTAGAGAGGGGGGAGTGGCAGGCCTGGTGGAAATGATCAAGGGTAAGGTTGCTTAGAGAAGAGGTATACTCTAGCCCAGGTGGTGACGAAGCATGGTAGTAGGGCAGGAGGAAGGTCAAGGGAGATGGAGGAAAGAGCTAGGAGTCAAAGGGCATTTATGGAGGTCTAGACAAAGACATGTACATGCAAATATATATAGGAGGATGGGGAAATAGATCTATGTGTCTATATTTATAGGTTAAGTATTAAGGTGGCGGAAGGACCTTGGGCCTCTACTCAAACACTCCCTCAATGCATGAATACCTTCTTTTATTAAATTGGAACTCTATGATGCTCACTCTCCCGACACAACGGCTGGAGCCAAAGTGGCGACACAATGGCTGGAGCCAAAGTGGGTGAACAAGTAAATGTGGTGAAGAATGCTGATGGTGCCCGGCTATCAAAAGAGATAGTGACTGGGGTCTTAAAGGCTTGAAGAAAAACAAGCGGCCATCTAGCTCAGAAGCAACAAAGTCCACATGGAAGAACACACCAGCCTGTGTGATCGAGTGGTCCCGAAGGGATAAGTTACCAGGCATCAAAGAACAAAAAATCATGTCATTGACTGCACACCTCCATGATAGGATCGCTGAAGACAAATGGGTGCATAAGCAAATGTGGTGAAGAAAGCTGATCGTGACCGGCTATCAAAAGAGATAGTGTCTGGGGTCTTAATGGCTTGAAGGTGAACAAGAGGCCATCTAGCTCAGAAGCAAAAAAGCCCACATGGAAGAAGCACACTGGCCAGTGTGATCATGAGCTGCCAAGGGACCAGGTATAAGGCATCATGCAAAAAAAAAAAAAGATATAAGTGTGTGTATGTATGTGTATATGTATATATGTATGTGTATATATGTATATATACCATATTAAATGAAGGGGGAAGTGCAGAGTGGAGACCCAAGGCCCAAGTGTCGGCCAATGGAGATCCCCTCATAGAGGGTTTTAGGAGAGGAGATGGGTTAATTAGGTGCGAGGTAGTACCGATGAAGAACACAGCTTTCCCCCAGATCCTTGATGCTTCCTCCCCCCAAATACCATGATTCGAATTCTACCTTGCAGGGCTAGATAGGGCAGAGGCTGTACACTGGTACATATGAGGGCTGGAGGTACAGGGAATCCAGGGTGGATGATACCTTCAGGACCAAGGGTGTGAGGGACGATGCTGGGAGAGTGGAGGGTGAGTGAGTTGGAAAGGGGGAACTGATTACAAGGATCCACATGTGACTTCTTCCCTGGGAGAGGGACAGCAAAGAAGGGGGGGGAAGGGAGACTCCGGATAGGGCAAGATATGACAAAATAACGATGTATAAATTACCAAGGGCACATGAGGGAGGGGGGAAAGGGGAGGGAGGGGAAAAAAAAAGAGGACCTGATGCAAAGGGCTTAAGTGGAGAGTAAATGCTTTGAGAATGATTGGGGCAGGGAATGTATGGATGTGCTTTATACAATTGATGTATGTATGTGTATGGATTGTGATAAGAGTTGTATGAGTCCCTAATAAAATGTAAAAAAAGAAAGAGGAGAAAAAAATGATTAGGGCAAAGACTGTACAGATGTGCTTTATACAATTGATGTATGTATATGTATGAACTGTGATAAGAATTGTATGAGCCCCAATAAATTGTTAAAAAAACAACAACACCGGAATATCTAGACGAGAAAAAAAAAAGATGCACTGATAATTATTGGTCATTGCTATGCAAAAAATGGAAACAAAAAGGAAGGAAAACTATGGTCCTGGTGATAGAAAAGAAGCTTAGTTATTTAAGTAGATATTGTGAGCACAAACATCATATAAAAATAAGTATGAATCTCCTGCAACCCCTATTTCTTTCAGAGAACTTTAGAAAACATATAAAGTTCCTTCATTTAAATTAAGGTAGTTTCCTCAAGATGAAACCATGATGGAAATGTGTGCTTCTCTCAGGGTCAAAGAAAAACTTGTAACTTCAAGTATCCTACCCTAAAGTTAGTTGAAATTCTGTATTTTCTCTTGAAAATAAAAATCAATGGGTTACATGCCTTTAGCTACATAGAAAATAAGATTTATTTTTAAGCTGTTTTACTAGGATGCTTCACATTGTTATTTAATGTTGATTCAATAATAAAATGATTTTACTTCTCCTTTGTTTTCTTATGTAGAGATTTTCTGGTTGAGACTGTATTTAAAAATATATATTCCTCCCCCCCCTCCCCACAATATGTGGAACATCTATCATTACTTAGATGGCCTCCTTTGGTAATGAAGAGATGTCAGTATTTGTTGCCATGAGTTGGCTCAGACTCACGGTAACCTAACTTATAGAAGACTACAATGTTTCCCATCCCCATAGCTGTCACCATTATTGGGATTATATTTGAGTTCCTTGTTTGGCTATGGTATCAATCCATTTCTTCACAGGATGTGCTATCTTTTCTTGATGACCTGTTCAAAGCAATTCTCACACTCACTTCTCAGGAGGTGCTGGCTGGATTTCTTTTTAAGACTGCTTTATACTTTGGAGAGTATGCAGTATATTCAGTGCTCATTGCCAGCAATGTAGTTTGGATGCATCAGTTCTTTTGTATCATTTTTACCCCCATTACTTTTTGCATTCATATGAGCTGATTACACAGACCATGACTTGGAACACATTCATCTTAGTTACCAAAGTCATTGGTATCTTTGGTTTCTAAAGGGTATTTTGCAGTAAATTTGCCCAAATGTAGTACATCATTTTATTTTTTAACTGTTACTCTCAAATGTAGTATATCATTTTATTTTTTACCTGTTAAGTGATCATTGTTGACCCCAAAAGGTGAAATCCTTAACAATTTCAATTTCTTCTCAATTTATTATGATGTTGTTTATCTGCTCAGTTGTGATTTTTATTCTTCATGTTTAGGTAAAACCCATGCTGAAAACTGTAGTCTTTAACTTTGTCAGTAACTTCTACAAGTTGTATTAATTTTTAGCAAACAAGGTTGTGTCGTCTGTATATAGCAGACTATAATCAAGAATTATTGGCGAGTCATTCTCCTACTCTGAAACATCTTCATATAGTAGACTTTACAGATTATAAATTCAGTTTGGGTTTACTAACTATTATTGGGTTATTTTAGTTAATATTTTAACTTTTGCATATGCTACTTATGACAATTTTATTAACTCCTCTTAAAGTATTCTCAACCCACATTTGTCCAAGAACCTGTCCATCTGCTCATACTACCCAAGTGAAATTCAATAATGGATCAGGTCTACACATACTCACATACATAACCATACACAAACAAAAGGATGTTGTCGTGTGATAATCCCACTGACAGAAAGTGTTTGTATCTTGATCCTTGCATATCCTTGCTTGATCACATTCCCTTATTTTATACCTATAATTTTTAGTTTCATGTTAAGCTTTTGTTCCCCAAAGCTTCATCATTGATAAGGAACCTGGGGAGCTTATTTAGAATTTTGGACAACAAAAATGAGAAGGGAGTGGCCACTTACATTTTAGCATGGCTAACACTAAATATTTAGTACATAATTTAAGTTTGGTGAATCAAAACTCTTATGTGTCTTCACTCCAGTTTAGGGAAACTGACTGCCTCACATTTATATAACTTTAAAGCACTGTTCAGGTAATGCTTCATAAAGTTTAAAATTGAATTCTTGACCCGGGAGTTTTATCAAAAAGCGACTTTGCTTGCAAAAATAAATCTGATTTCTACACAGGAAAACATTAATGTTTTTAGTTTCCTAGCATAGTGGGATGTAAATGTGCAATATAAATCAAGAGGATAGATCTAGGTGTATGTGTGCACAGTGTGTGGTATAAATATCAGGGGATTATTTATTATACTACTTAAGGAGGAATCTAGGAGTGGGTAAGGATGATTGTACTTGTTTAAAACACCATTAAGTCTCTTCCTTGCTTGTCGTCCTCAGGGCATGAAGTGTCTCTCCTATCTGCAGCCTGATGGCTGCTGCAGTGCCCTAATGTAAATCTCCTCAGAGATGAGAAGAGGAAGGGGAAGCTCTTGTGGTCCTCCTTATTTGCCCCGAGATTCTCAGGGGGGTTTTCCTCAGGCTTCCTGATAGGCTTCGCTGAAGTGAATGAGGCATTACACATGGTGATCTCAGGACTGTATCATACTGCAATTGCAGAATCGTGTCACATTGACACCAGATGATTCTTGCCATATGACCACCAGAGAAGTGTGATAAATCACCATCCATGGACTGCCTCACATCATCATTCCTAGGCCGGTGTCACATTGCCATTCCAAGAGGATGTCTTTTGAGCCTCCCGGAGATGGATAACATGGACACTAGGTTTGCGGCCACATCACCGGCCAAAAATACTTCACATGACCACCCCAGAATGGTTTCATATGGCTATTCCAGATCCGTTACATCACCAACTAAGAATATGTCATATACTCAGTTAATAATTGTGTCACAGGGCTGCTAGTGAATTGTGTTGAATCTGTACCCAAACATGATATCACATAACCACCCCAGAATTACTTCACCTGGCTACTTTAAGATAGTGTCATGTCATCACCTGTGGCAACATGTAGCAAAATCTGAAAAGGCTGGTAACTGACAATTGACCTTCTCTTGCAGGAAACTGACCGTCCCAGCTAAAAAAAAGACAGGAAGTAAGAATGGTCAACTATTGGATAGGAAACTTGCTCAATATTGTCTCTCATCAACTGATGTGCACATATGTATGCTCATGTATGTGTGTATGTTTATGCATGTGCATATTGGCATATGATGTTAAGGGCTAGAATTTAGATGTAAACAGAATTACCTGGAGATTCAAGGAAGCTATCACGTTATGGATTGAGTCTATTTATGAAGTGCGCAGATGCAAACATTATTGTGAGAAGAAAATAATACATTTCCTGAAAGGGATAGAGACGACATTAATGGAGCAAGATAGAAAACAGGTGGGGGCAGGTCCAAGACAAGTCTTGTGGTGATTGCACAGTGCTTAAAATGATTGAATGATTGAACTACTGAATTGTGTGATATATAAAATATGTGCCAATAAAACTGTTGGGGGGAAAAGAAACCAGGTGGCTGTAAGAAACAAACTTTTTTTCATGTTCTCATCCTTCAGTTCACAGATAAATTTATGTGGCATGCTATTTCCCCACCCGATGTTGAACTCTAGGAATAATTCCAGGATCTAACTGGGCAGTGACAAAGTTCTATAAATCGATCCAGTAGTGAGCATCTCAAATGAAACTGATTTGTGTTCACCCAGCTCACAAGCCTTTACTGCTAATGTAGAATTCTCTTTCTGGTGGCGGTGGGCACTAAAATCCTAGCACAGACCTTGTGTTAGTCCAGGTAGACGAGAGAAACAAATTCAGGGAGATTCCTATGTGTATAAAAAAATAGCTTCATATAAAGTTTAATTGAACATTAAAAAGCATCCTAGCCCAGTCCAGATCAAGTCTATAAATTCGATATTAACCTATACCAATCTATAAAGTCCTCTTCAGACTCATGAAACACATGCAATGATGCCAAATGCAGGAAGATCACAGACCAGTGGGTGGGAAGTCTTGTGGATCCATTGGCATTGTAAGCATCTCAGCGCTGGCAGGGGTCTTCACATGGGTTCTCCAGCTCTGAGGCTCTGGCTGTCAGCCTGTCTCAATGTGGTTTGTCAGCGAGGATGTCTGGCAGGGACTGAGCAGAGTGAGAGAGTTTCTCCCACTTCCTAGGAGGAATACAGGAGTTCCCAGAATCCTCAGGAGAAGGCCATGCCCAAACAGAGGCCTCATTGGCTATGCCCTAATTGACTGGATAGACCCCACCCCTTCACTCTTAAACCTCTCAAATGGACAAATGATTATATAGCTACCACAGACATCTCGACATGTCACCGAGATCAGCCGCCATCATCTTGATAGAGAGAGAATATAGAAATTTAATACACTGCCAGAGCAGTGTCTTGACAGTAATTCAAAGTTGACAATGGATGTAGTCAAGCATTCTGCAGGACTGGGATGAGTCTAACCCCAAGTCTTCTCAGTGTCCCTAGTCTTCCTGAAAAAGGAATGTGGGAGCCACAGATTTCCTCCTCAGGCTTCCCGAGGATGGAGACCAACTCCACACCAGCCTAAGGTCACCTGCCACAAGGTAGATGCTGACTTATCCTCTATTTTTCCTTATCTCCTTTGACCTCAACCCTCCCTTTTATGGTAATCTACTCTGTTGTGTTTGACCATTCATTTCAATGGCCACACAGAACTCACAGATGATATTCACAGTTATTAAGTTGCCTTATTAAGGAAGCTATTGGATTACACAATGGTCATAATACAATTGTTTTGCCTGCAGTGCCTCTTCTTGGCCATGCTGGCAGGCATATGCATCTGGCTTCTATCTCTGTGGACAAGGAAGACCACCACCACTGTGCCTCACAGTCTCAGCTCAGTCCTTCTGCTGTCTCATTTTCTTGGTCTTGTATGTCTGCTCTGCCTCGTGGTCTCAGTGCCGTGGCTGCTAATGTCTTTTCTGCCTACGCCACTTCACACAGTGATCATGCACACACTCCACTGGTGGCTCTTCTTTTGATGGTGCTTGGATTCTCTCTTTCTTCTATTGAGATCGCTCTCTTATATCCATAACTCACTATTATATATCCATTCTGATTCCTAGTGGCCTTGTACACAGGTTAGGAATGGCCATGTGGGTTTCTGAAATGGTAACTCTAGGGAGCGAAAGTCCTATCTTCCAACCATGGAGCAGCAGGTGGTTGTACTGCCCTTGTGGTTGTGAAGGACTGACCAAGGCCACCAGGCTTTCTCTTATACCTAGAGGAATGGAAAAACTGATCGAATCCCCTCTACTCATGTCCCCACTCTGCATGGTCCCACCTAACTATTTGGCAGGAATTATAAAGATCTGGATAGAAGAGTCCTCTGTAAACAATTTCATTTCATCACAATTCTTTAAAAAATTGATGGTTCCATGTAAAAGCACTGGTCTTATTCATTTCCTGTAGTGCTTCATGATTATGTTCTGATTAATATCTTGACTTACAAGTTAATTTTTAGAAATCTTCAGCTCATTTCTCTTTTTTTGTGTGAACGGAGTCAGGATACTCTGGAATGGCGACAGAGCTTCCCTGATGCTGACGGCAGGCAGTGTTCCAAGCAGAGAGGAATCTGAAGGTGTGGTCTGCAGCCTTCCAAGTCCCGGTGCTTTTGCATGGCAGCTGAGCACAGTGCTGGAGAAAATTACAGAGCAATGTTCCTGCAAGAAGCAGAAACCAGCCTGCCCTCCCACTGCCTAATTCCAGGCTACAGCGCCCACCGTGTTCTCCTTCGTTTCTCTTCAGTGACAACCTGACTCTCAAAAGTGTCACTAATAAGCCGGTTCCCAATTAGCTGTGGAGGTTTGTCAGGGCTCTTGGCAATACTCCCATAGCTTCTGGAGGCTGGTGCTGCCTACAAACGGTGGATCATTTCGGCTTTGCACGATTCAAAGGCAAGAGCTGCCGGGAAGGCAACACTCTCATTTCATTATTCCTTGCTAGCAGGATAACAGCATATATTACTTTTAATGCTCAGATATGTCATTTGAGAGGGGGAAAATAGAAGGAGTTCTCCTGCCTGCAAGAGCTCTCCATTATTTATGGGTGCATGTGCACGTGGCCAGCCAGCAGCCCCCGGAGTTCTCGGAGCTGAGCCTTCCAAAAATCCTGCAGAGCAATGGGGAGACAACAGGGTGTAATAAAGGGAACCACACGTTGAGCATTTGAAATTGGGATTTAAGTAAGGCAACAGCATGGTATGTCATCGAGCTACTGATGCAATAAGCCGGGTATGCGATTTAGCTAACAATATCATAAAGAAAGTAGATCACCTCTTGACGTGTCCTTCTGGCGACTTGCAGTAGACATGGGAGAGTCTGCTCCATTTGACCACGTTGACAGGCGCAAGAGCAGGCAGCCCCAGACTTCTTGCTTGCTCCCCTTTTCTCTCCAAAAGTGCATCACTGGTTTCTGCCTGTGCTTCCCATGGGCGTAACACAAAGAAATCCCCATAATCCTTAGATTGCCTGGTTGCTTCTCCATAAAGGATTGAGATTGCAAGACTGAATCTTGGCTGTCTCAAAAGAAAGACTCAATCACCTGTCCTCTGTGCCAGGGATTGTTCTAAGTCCATTTGTACAAATCTTATCTCAGGCACATAGAAGATGTTTGTCATCAATATTATTTCCATTTCACAGATGAGTTAGGCATATATAGCCAAGCACTGATAAATTAAATGCAGGGCTAAACTCAAGCCAAACCCACTGCGATGGAGTCTATTTAAATCCAGGGGTGCCCTATGACCGAATACAAGTAGCTGCTTCAATTTGGGTTTCTGGTGTTGTATTTCTTTATGGTGTAGGAGGCACATATTTTCACCCAGGAATCAAGGTCTGTTCATTCTAGTTTACTCTAAACTTCATGTTTCCTCTACTTTATCTTCTACCCTATCACTAGTCATCAACCAGTGACTGATGCAAGGAGTCCTTGTACAGGGCCCATAGTGAAAAGAGGAGCTATTTCACTGCCAGCTACGACTCTTGGGACTATGTACATCCAGCATTTGGGAGTTAGTGGGTAAACACTGCAAAATGGTGTGCTGCTTATAATTTTCTTTTTCTAAGTGAAATGAGAATGAAATGTAGGCATGGAAATACATTATCTCCTAATGTGTTCAACTGTGTTTTCTAGAGAAACAAAATGTGATTGTGTGTGTATGTAGAAAGAGATTTATATCAAGAAATGGCTCATATTTATAGAAATGGAATGGTCCAGTCCAGGTCAAGTTTGTGGGTTAGATGGAAGCTGAAGGCTTCTCTTGACTCCTGTAGCTACAGGGGCTGATGACCGGGAAGTAGGGAGATAATGCAAGAAGAGCAGAGCCTAGTAGAGGCTGAGCTGAATAAATCTGAGACCAACCACATGAATCTAGGTTGGGAGCCTACCGAGGGCTCCTGAGATGGCAGGAAATCTAACAGGAGGCTGACAAACCAGATGCCGGATCCAAATCCAGCAGAAGTCAGCTAGCTTCCACACACTGTCAATTTATACTAACTTTAGGCCACACCCTGAATAAAACCGCCCTCAGTTGTATCCCAGGTGTGACAAGGTAAACAAGATCAATTTTGCTCACCTCACAACTGCTTGGCTGCTTCACAGCAGATTCCATGATGGAGTTAACCACATTGTGCCCGATCACATTTATTATGTATCAATCTATTATGGAGCTTTATGATACACAAATGTCAAAGATATCCACATGCATGTGTGTGTGTTTGTCTGTTTCTAGGATTCAAGTCCATTTCTAAAGATCCAAGTCCATTTCAATTTTACTTATGCATCTCTTTTTTTAAGACACTGCAACCACTATTTAGGCTTGAGGGCTAAGGCATTTGGAGGGTTTTTTTAAAAGAAGCATACTACATTTGTTTACACAGCCTATATCAAGAAATCGACAACAATATCTTATTAAGCCCTCCACATATGTCTCCCCCATCCACCCATTCTCTCCCTTCTCCCTGTCCCCCCTGGACTCTTTATCATCATCAAAGTCTTGTCTATTGGTGTCTGAACTACATTTTGGATTTAATTTCCACTTAGAAAAATTGACAAATTTTTCATAGTGAAAACAGAGCATTTGAATCAAGTCTTGAAGGACTAATAGAATTTTCATTATCTGTAGAGTTTAATGGAGTTGTTCTGTTGAGAGAAAGGATAATATATCATATAAAACACGTTTAAAAAAATTTATTGACTTTAAAATATTGATTTTGTTAAAGTGTCAGGATAATGGGGGCAAATGTGAAGTAATACAACCAATCCAAAATATGCTTCACAGGAACATTCTGATTGCAGTGCTCCCAACAGATTTGTTGTCAATATTCTTCGACACCGTAACGCATCGATATTCCTCCAGTCTTCTTTACTGGCTTTTAAAAGTTTTCCCATGAATATGAGGTAATTGAAAACACTATGGCTGGCTCAAATGCATCTTATTCCTCAGAGTGACATCTTTGGCTCTTTAATTCCTCTGTAAAGAGGTATTATGCAGCAAATTTGCCCAATGGGAATGTTTAATGTATATAGAGCTTCGCAAAGAGCCGAAAAAAGGAGAGAGCAGAGATTAAATGCTTATCCAGAAGCTTGTCTCTGTATCTTGAAAATAACTAGTAACCAGTTGCCATGGATTTAACCATGATTCACGGCGGCCCCACGAGTATCAGAGTACAACTGTGCTTCCACAATGTCTTTGATGGCGTTGCAAATACATTGATAGACATTTCTTCGAGTCACCTCTGGATGGACTAACACTGCTAACCTTCAGTGCACATGTGCACTGATTGTACCTCTCAGAGACTCTATCTTTTGTTTGTTGCTGCTGTTGTCATTCAGTGCCATGGGGTCAGCTCCAGCCCCATGCCCAACAGATGAAGCACTACCCAGTCCTGCTCAATTCTCAGAAGTATCCCTACGCTTGAGCACAGGGTTGCAGCCACTGTATCGGTCAATCTTCTCGAGGGCCTTGCTATTTGTTGCTGACTCTTTACTGCGCCCAATCCTTCATCAGCGACTAGTGATTCCTGACAACACAGGAGCACTCTGGCTGTACTTCTTCCAAGACATATTTGTTTGTATTTTTGTAAGTCCACGGTATTTAAATATTCTTCGCCAGCACCACAGTTCAAGCATATGGATTTTTCTTTGGTCTTCCTTATTCCGTCCAAAATTCCCATGCAGAAGAGACCATTGAAAACACCATGGCTTGGGTGAGGTGCACCTTAGTCCTCAAAGTAGCAGCCTTGCTTTTCAATATTCCAAAGAGGTCTCGTGCAGCAGGTTTACCCAGTGTAACGAGTCTTGTTTCTTGGCTGCTGGATCCTTGATTGCAAAACAAGCGAGACAAAATATTTGACACTGCAAACTTTTCTCTGTTCATCGTTATGCTACCTAGTGGTCCAGCTGTGGAGACTTTGAGCTTCTTTACATTGAGTTTAGTCCATATGGAATGCTATAACACATCAGCAAGTCTTGAGCTTTAAGGTCTTGTTAATTTTCTGTGCCATTGCTCCGCGCCCTTTGCCTTTTTGGTGGGGCTTCCATTTCTGTATGTTAGGGAATGCTTGGCCATCAAGCATAAAGTATTGAGGGTCTGGAAGGATAGTACCTTGGAAGAAGACAGGCAAGATGAGAGACAGCGGCTAGTGCCAAAATCCATTTCTCAGATGTGGGAAAGTGAGCGCAGAAAGTAAATTATGCTTCAATCCCAAATTAAGTATGTCTTATAATATAAAACAAAATAAATATGGCCTTGTGAGAGTTACAGTGCTCATTTGAAAGTGAGGTTTCCTTTACTCCTTTTTTATTTAAGATCCTCATCTGAGTAATACGCAGTAGCTAATTATTTCTCTTCACAATGAGCCAAGCATGCATTAAGCTCCAATCTCATATTGATTGTTTCCCAGCTTTCTGATTCTCATTTTGTTGTTATAGTCAGGGACGTAATTATATGGGACTGAGTTATTGAGGGAAACTGCCAGGTCTCTTTTAAATGAATAACTTCAGAATTGATAAGATTATCATATTTCATTTGCAGTACAGGATGTTATGCTTGAGGGTCATAATATGCTCATATAATTTTGTGGGAAAACAAAGCTTTCATAAATACCTTTCAAAAACTCCAGGCTGTAGCAATTTCTTTTTCTAAGGAGAGAATTTTTAAAGAATTTTTCATTCCATGTCATCCCTGTGAGGAAGACATTGTGCAGAAAAAAATGTTTGCTTTTTTAAGTGTTTACAGACAGGGCAAGTAAGATGTTGAGTGAGAAAGGTACAATGGATTTACTGACAAATAATTTCTTGGGGTAACTTTGGATTTATATTGCACTCCTCGTTGGTAGTGAATCCTACACCCTTAGGAACATGACGGTTCTTGAAGAGTGTTTACCTTAAATTGGCAACGTAACTCACAGCTATTGTTGCTGCTGCTCATGCGTGGCAGCCCAGAGCAACTTCAGGCACAGCAGAGGGTAACGTTGCTCGGTACTGACCCATCCTCAACAGTATCCATGCACTTGAGCCCATTGTTGCAGCCCGTGTCCATCCATCTCCGGGAGGTTCTTCCTCTTCTCTGCTGCTCCTCTTCTTTATCAAGAAGTGTAATCCTTCTCTATGTTCTGGTCTCTTCTGACAATATGTAAGACGGTGTCTCACCATCCTTGCCTCTAAGGAACATTCTGACAGTACTTTTTCTAAGACATTTATTTTTGTAGTCCATGGTAATTTCAAGCACCACATTTTAAAAACATCGATTCTTCTTTGGTCTTCTGTGTTGCTGATGGTAGGCGCCATCAAGCTGGTTCCAACCCGTAGCAACCCTACACACAACAGAATGAAACACTGCATGGCCTGTGCCATCCTCACAAATGTTTCTTTGCCTGAGCCCTTTGTTGAATGTCAAGCTACAGTGTCAGTCCACTTTACCAACCATGATGCACTTCTCTGGGGATTGTTCTCTCCTGAGAATATGTCCAAAATACGTCAGATGAAGTCCTGCCATCTTTGCTGCTAAGGAGACAGGTGATCCTTCTTTCAAGACAGATAGGATTGGTTTGTCCTTTCAGTATTCCATAGTACCTACACTCTTCTTGACCACAATGAGACGCATCAATTCTTCTTGAGACTTCTTTAGTCAATGTCCAACATTCACATGCAGGTGAGGCATTTGGAAATACCTTGTCTTGGGTCAGGAGTGCCTTAGACCTCAAAGTAGCATCTTGTACAGCTTTACTCAACTTTTGAGCTCTTGAAAGTTGCTTCCCTGAGCATTAGTTATGGATCCAAGCAAGACACAATCCCCAAAAGCTTCAAACTTTTTTCTAGTACAGTTGTGAGATTTTGCTCTTCTTTACATTGAGTCAGAATTTCATATCGAAGTCTACACTCCCGGATCATCATCAGTAAGTGTTTCAAGTTCTCACTTTTGGCAAGTAAAGTTGTTTCAGCAGCTAGGAAATTTCATTTGTGAAAATGAGCTTAAAAAAAAGTTAAGGAAAAAACAAAAACTTCAAAAAAGTAGCTAATTTTAACAAGGGAAACTTCCTCTGGTTGCTTTTATTTCTCTCTGCGTGTAGTTGGGATTGCAGTCGGGCAAGAGAGAAGGTGAGCCATGTGCTCCTTACTGCGAGGAGAGAAATCCTAGGGGAGGGCTCCCTAGAGGGCCCAAGGCTGTCCCAGGAGGCAGAGTGAGGAGGAAGCGATGGCTTCCCGAAGGCGAATCTACCTGAGTTCCCCACTCTGCACTGCAAATTGGTGGGGAACCAAGGGTTCACTACTTATACCAATTTGTAATGCAGAGGGGGGATCCATGTGGATTTTTCATTCCCAGCCTAGTAAACCTTAAGATTGTCTGACTCAAAATAGCCAATATTTGTCCATTCCAGCTGACTAATGCCTAAGGATATTGATATTCAATATCAATTCACTTTTTGCTATTGTTCCATTCATTTTGATGACTTCTGATTTTTCTATATTCATATTTTATACACTTCATGATTATTAATGGGTACTTTCAACTGTCTCTCAGTTTGTATCATTCCCTGTCAGCTATGAAGGCCCTGAAAGCGCTCCCTTATCCATGTCATGAATGTTCCCTCTACTTTGAAGAGACAGCTCTTTATCCGTTGTACTTTGAGTGCCTTCCAACCTGAGGCCCTTTATCTTATGATGTTCTGTTGCTATTCATAAGGTTGTCAGTAGCAAATCCCTCAAAAGTGGACATACTATTCCTTTTTTTAGCTTTTCTTAGTCTGGAAGCTCCATTGATATTTGCAACATGACAATATGGCTTGCAACAACATGCAAGCTTTCATGGTATGATGGAGTGACAGAAGAATGGTGGCTTCTAGTGAAGGCCTATACAATCCATTTTGATTACATTTGCGTTACTTAGCTTTTAATTTCCTTTAAACATCATGTACCATGTGCATTTTCAGAAGCTCTGAAGTTTCAAAACAGTGCTTGACCCGGTCAGTCTACTGCTTTTCTAGTTTCCCTTTTCCACGTGTCTCCTCATTTTGGTCCAACATTATTTGTCTCTAAAACAGTCACCTGGCTGTCACTATAAGATTTCCCATGCTGCTTCCCTGGGCTGGCATCAGTATTTCTAGAATTCAACATAGTTACGGACTTAATAGTATAATGTGAAAATGTGTTGCAAACACTAACATCTATATTTGTGGATGGAATCCCATTTAGAAAAGGTTCTGATTGTGTTAATGACACAACAGTATAGAATGTGTTAAACTAATTACTCTTGACATATAGAAAGTGCAGATTAGACCCAGGAGAAAACTGAGTACAAGTGGGGGAAGTTCCAGATAAAGGACAGACTACATGAGGATCACCAGGGAATGCAGGAAAATACCAAGGAAAAGAAATGTTCTCCCTAAGATGACAAAGAGAGGAAGTTTTTCCTTAAGGCTAGTGCCTTGAATTCATATTTCCAGCTTCCTAGATTGTGAGAAAATCAATTTGTTTGCTGAAGCCATTCATTGGTGTATTAGATAATCTAAAATGCATACTATCTTTATTTTTATTAATTATTTTGTTTTACTTCAACCCCATTCTCAAATAATTTCGGAGGATAAAGTGTTTTAGATAAAATATCTGAGTCCTTGCTTGTCTAGCGGTACTATTCCTTCCCACCAGAGAAGGAACAAGATTTGTTAGCTACTGACAAGGCTCCTGGCTTAATCTAGTTTCCCAGAACACCAACATTAGGAAAGGTAACTGCGATTATGACAGAGCACGGAATAAAACAGGCGCTAGTGTATAATCCAATCCTGTATGAGCATAGAAAACTGGTAGAATACTGAAAAGAGCCATTAAGATCTTCAATGTTGGGAGTGTGTTTTCTGCCTCCAGCAAGCTATTTATCTCCTTATTGCCTCCAAATGAGGTCATCAGACTGTGACCAGATTGACAGGCTAACCTCCACATCTTCACTTGTAAGTCTCAAATTGACAACAGATCGTGTAACCCCCACAGGCAGTTCAAGATCTATTCCTCTGTAGATGATGCATGGTCAGTCTCGTTGGAAACTTTAGTGAGGAGCGATAACATTTCTTGAGTACTCATCATGTTTCTGGCATTAAAACATACAGTTTTTAATGCCGGGAATTATTTAATCCTCACAAAAGCTACTTGACAAACACTGCTACTTGGAGAGTCCTATAGATGAAGTAACTACTTCAGAGTCACCCAGCTAGTTGCTGACAGAGCTTTGCTTCAACCCAGGGCCATTTTGCATTGAATCCATAGGGCTGCATAGGCAAACTAATGACAGGCTGATCTGAAGGTTGACTCCGTGAAAAAGCCTATGCTTCTGATTGAAAACAGGATATGAGATTACCTATAGATTTCACTGCAGGCAATTTCCCATTTATAAATGGGCTCAGTGTTGAAATGCACTCACCTGAAGCACATCCTTGGAGGAAAGAGCCAGCAGTAACTGGAGTGAAAGAGACTGTGGTGAGCTCCTCTCCATTAAAGAATGCGGAAATTATGTTGAAATGTTGGCTTTCCTGACTGGTATGCTGGTCCACAAGAGAGATGACGACATTTTATTTAGAATGAGCTACGGATCTTGTTTTAAAACGTTGTTTTGTGTGTGTGAAGAAAAGTCCATGGGGACCATGCCTGACCTACTTGAGCTTCAGTGGGGAGGGGAATCCAACTCCACGCCACCTCAAGGCTGACTGACACAGGCAGTAGTCAGACATGCCTCTATTAGCCATTCTTCTTGACCCCGCTCTGACTCCAAACACTCTGTGCCTCTGCTGGGTTCGCTCACGCTTTGTCATAGTGACAGTCACACAGACCGCACAGACTGTCCTCATGACTGTGATTTATTAGGGAAGCTAGTAGGCTGCAACATGTCAAGAGACCAGTTGTTTGATCTGAAATGCCTCTTCTCAGCCATGCTGGATGGCACGCCTCTCTCTGGTCTTCTATGTCTCAGTCAAGTGGTCTCTTGAGCTCTGCGTTGTGGACCAGGAAGCCAGCTTGTGGCTCTGTTTTACTGTCTTCTCTCTGACCGCAGTGCTGCAGCCTCAGGTGTGGTTGCGGTCTCCAGCGCTTCTGGCAGAATGTCATACATACTCTATTTCTTGGTACTCTAGGAATCCCCCCTTCTTACTTCTGAGATATTGCATTCTTGTATACACAGCAGAATGGCAAACCTGACCAACCTCTTTTATTAATGTTTGCATACCTATTTGCATGATCCCAATTGAGTTAGTTTATTGGGCCAACCTGGCTGATAAACACATGTGGGATTAATGGAAGGGCGGAGGGATAAATGGCTCGGTGAGCCTCACCTTTCTAGTTTTCCGGTCTCTTGCTTTGTGATGGTCACACCAGGGTGAAGCTGCCTTAACCAGTTCCCTGCTTCAGCTTGCAAGGCTGATGTCGTGCAAGACATCCCCAAGGAGAAGCCACATGGACCTGCCCCGATGCCGCCCTGGGTGCTGGAGCACCTGTATGGAGACTCCTGCCAGCGCTGAGATGTTTACACATTCATTGACTCGACTTTCCACCTGCAGTTGGCATCATTGCATCTGTTTTGTAAGATGGAGGAGGACCTTGTGAATTGGTGTTGGACATATGAGTTAATGGGTTAATGTTGGATTTGTGGGCTTGGCAGCACTAGGTTGGGATATTTTCTTGATGTGCACTTGACCTTTACATAAAACTCTCTCTTATACACGAGTTTCTGTGGATTCATTTCTGTAAAGTACCCAGACTAATACACCAATGAATCATGTTGTGGGAGTTACAAAGTCATGGGTAGAAGTGTCATACCAAGAAATTTCATATCACTTTAATTTGAAATGCAAATACTTAGTTATAAAAATGAGAATGTAAAAAGACAAAGTGAATCAAGCCAATCATTTTCAATAAAAATACAAGAGGTAGGTAAAGAGGAGCTGGGAAATGGTTGCTATAACTTGACCCCTGACAGTGAAAACAAGTCTGATGCTCTCCTCAAGGTTTCCAGTAATAAGCCAGATCATGGAGAGGCAGAAAACAACTCAATTCCTATGAAAGACTTCTGGCATCCTCAATTTATCTTTTTCCTCATTTCAAATTCCTTGAGTGGACTTTAGCTCTCTGAGCATTCATGTGACTATCATGTGACAAAATATGGCTTTGTTGGAACACGTTAATACTGTTTTCAGAAAGCGGCAGGCTCTCATATTACTCAGAGTGTGCAGGTGTAATGATTTTCCATAGCTTTATTTGGCTTTACCAGGTCCCGGCAAAAGAGACATAGGATCTGGACTGTGCATTCTGGCACAAAGACCATGGCACTGATTCCTTTACCTTCCCACCACCTTCTCTCTCTCAAGGGTTATTTTCAATGGTGGATTGCAATAGTTTTTGATAGTTTCCAAAATGGGATATGGTTGCAGAAAAATGTGTGTGTGTGTGTGTGTGTGTGTGTGTGTGTATAAAGAGAGAGCACCAGGGAATGAGATAGAATAGAAGAGGGAGCAAGAAAGCGGAACATGAGAGAGAGTGAGAGTGAGAACCAGAGAGATGGAAAGATGGATTCCAGAGGTATCCTTCTGATCTCCCAGTTGACTAGTAACAGCAGGTTGCAAGTGAGTGGAAGCGGAGGTAGAAGGGAAGATCGGGGCTTCTTTGTGAGGACTGATTTGCTGTGTTCCCTGAAGTGGATAAGAAAGTGCAGTTTCAATGCTAATTAAGCAAGCGAGATTTGGTCATCGTTAACTGAGTGCACATACTGATTAATAAAACAAAGCCACACACTCCTGCAGCCCCAGAGGCAGGCCATTGACCCTACTTTATCAATCAGTAAGAACACAAAGTTCTTGAAGATGGCAAGGAAAAGGAATGAGGGAGCAGCTTGAATTCCACATGGTTTGTCCTGTAGGAGGAAACCGCAGAAGCTTTGTCTTCCTCTAAGGAAAACATAAAGAACAACGAAAAACAAAACCCACCGCAATGCATCAGTTTCATGTCTACTGGGCCCTTTAGGTCTCTGCACTACCAGGTATGCGTTTGCGCTCCTGCAAGCATCTTGAGCTTTAGATGGGAGAAAGCATCGTTTCCTTGATGGCCAAATGTCTGGATACTTGAAACGTTGGACCACTCAATACTTGGAGCAGTGTCTAGGCAACACGGTTAGAGCATCAATTTAGATCCAGCAGGTCAGTCAGCCCCTCCGGGGGTTTCGTGGTGAGTGGGAAGAAGAAGGGTGAAGAGAAGGCTAGCAATGAGTTGAAGGAAGAAGAAAAATCTGTGTAGTGTCGCTGTCAAAAATGTTGATATACCAGAAAAGAAAATTCACATCACTCACGTAGCCAAGTGTCTTACTATTGATTAAACATCAGATTGTGCTATTATTTTAAATCATTGTCAGCATTTTTTTATCATAGCCCACACAAAAAAGCCAACAAACGGAGCAGATGGGAAGGCAAATGCCCCTCTCTCTCAAAGCATACCTGTATCTTTCGTAAACCTGCTAATTCATATAAAACTATAGGACAAAGTACAAGGGAAAGTAAAAATGCTAAAAAAAAATAGAAACAGTTATTATACAAGGACTATTGCTTCTTGATACCTCCTCAATCTAGGTCCATACACACCAGAGGCATGTTTTCAATTCTCTAACCCTGCTTCAAAAAATTTGGTGCGCTTTCATTTACGCCATGTAAAAGCAGCAGTTTGGGCATCTATGAAAAAGTCAAATAATTTTCCTTTCACAAGCTCATTGTCTTTTGGGGAAAGAAAAGACTTCTGAAGGAACATGTTAAGAGATGTAGGTTGGGTGGGGTCAGGCTTTTTCAATGAAATTCTTGTGGGACTGCCCTGGAAAAATGAGCCTGTGGACTCTCCTTGCGTCTGCTATATGATGCATAGAAATCAACTGTCAACAAATCATTGCTAAGTTAAGATCTGGCTTTACACAAAACGATCTGACTATGGCCAAATAACTTAACCTTTCTTGAATTAATTTACGTATCTAGAAAACATGATTGCCAATAAATGTGAATAACCTCATGTGGTTATTGTGAGAATTTAATGAACTTATTCAAAGCGGTTAGGTTGGGTCTGACATAGGTTACACATAATCAAAGTTAGTGAACTTTAGCTACAATACAAAACATTGTTAGACTCTGAACAGTACTTAAGTAGGTTATGTAAAAATCATGCTAAAAAAGCCACCAGTAGAATTTTTAAAGAAAATTTTATTGGCACTTACATACATACCATATAATTTAATCAGTCAATCATATTAAGAAGATCATCACTACAATCAATTTCAGAATATTTTCTTCTCATAATTTATGTTGTTAGGTCCCTATTTTCCCCCAACTTCTCCTGCCAGGCAAAATTTAAAACTATCAAACAAACTACTGTCTTTAAATATTCAACTATCCTAAATTTAATATACATAAAATGATACAAAAGATAAATAAGAAACAAACACCAACAATTATGATTAAACTAAACAGAAAGATCCTAATCAAAAAGAAAGTAGAACATATTAAAAACTGAAACAACCTTAAAAAGGGTTAAAGGGGAGAACAAATGATAAAGGTATTACACTGTAACCTAACTGAAGCTGCCACAATAGATTTCACAGTGCTCCAATGATAAAGGTATTACACTGTAACCTAACTGAAGCTGCCACAATAGATTTCACAGTGCTCTCTGTCCCGCAGCAAGGCCATTTACTTCCATGGACCTTGGTCAGAGGGGAGTCACCTGAGGCTTCATCCATCGGGGGGCCCTGCAACTGGATTTGGGACTTCATTCATAGACTTTTGAAAAGCTGGTGTTTAACATTTAAACTTCGATGCCATTCCCTCCTCTGGATTTGGATTTTTTTAAACAGTGTTTTAAATTCTATACCATTGGCTAAATTAATGACACTCTCAATAGAATCACCTTATGCTCCAGGGGGATTATTTACAATGTTCTCTATTGTAAAATGAAAATGGTGCCAGCGACACCTAAAGCCTACAGAGACATGCATATATGTGGGTAATTGTTGAAGCTCTTAATAGTAAGCCATTTGCTTCATATTGAATTTGAACCTGAGATATAAACAGAGTTCAATGCCCAGCCTATTAACAATGAAACCATTCTTTCTAAGAGTACTTGCTTTTTTTTTTTTTTAGGGAGATTCAAGCTCTGACAAGCTTTGCCATATTTAAATTATGCCACATTTAAAACCTTATGTCAGTTGTTAAAACAACGACTTCCACTTCAACAAAAACAGCTCCCACACATGCACAAGGAGGTGGATGAGCCCTCTTTATGTATGCACTCTCTCTTTCAAGTACCCCTGCCAATGGCAGAAGGTGTCAGAATAGACTACTGAGATGCATCAACACCCTTCCTCAGCCCTGGTAGCCCTGTGAGCTAAATACTGCACTGTTAACCTCAAGGTCAGTGGCTCAAACTCACTAGCCACTCCAAAGGACAACTAAGAGACAGCCTGTTCCAGTAAAAATCTAGAGTTTCAGACATCTTGAGTTGCTAATCACGGGTCATTGTAGGTTCACTATGAGTCAGAATTGACTCAATAGCAGTGAAATTGGCATTTGGGTTAGTGCCTTAAAATTTAAGAGAAAAAAGTTTAAGTCTTCCAGTTTTCATCGGTCCAGGTAGCCTGGGTTTACTTCATGACAAGGCAGGGAATTATTTGAAATCCTGACCCACAATAGTGGTTTCAATTGCTGTTGTTGAGTAGGTTCGAACTCATGATGACTCTGTGTGTATCAGAATAGAACTGTATTCCATAAAGGTTTTGATGGCTGAGCTTTTGGAAGTAGATCTCTGGGTCCATTTCTGATGGCACTTGAACCATGTTTCAGTTAGCCACCAATAACCATTTGTACAGAGTGTCTGCCATTTGGGCACACTGAGCTGGTTATGACTCAGAGTGACCAGGTGCACTACAAAACAGAACACTGCCTGGCTGAGGCCATTATTGCAGCCATTCTATCAATCCAGCTCACGGAGGCTCCTTTTTGAGGACCATCTATTTTACCAAGCATGGGTTCTTTTGTTCATGACTTCAAGCATTACACACTCTGACTATTAACATATATTTACAGTTATTTCCTCTGTTTGACTCATGCCATCTCAGGAGTGAAGAGTTTGAAATAGGTGTTCCCTCTGCAGCTTCAAAATGGACACTGTTTGAAAAGGTTTGATTGCTTTTCAAGCTGTGGTGCTCATCTTTTGACATGATATCAGGCAATGTTCTGCGGCTACCTATAAGGTTTTCAGAAGTGTACAACCACTTCCTTCTTCCAATGTGTCTTAGTCAGACATGTGCACTGAAATCTATCTACCATGGGTGACCCTGCTGGTACTTGAAATACCAGTGACAGTTCTTCCAACATCACAACACACAAGCACCACAGCACAAGAAACTGAGTCAAGAAACTGACAGTCAAGTGGCAGTTCTACACAATAGATAGTCATTAAGTACTTGTTGACTCTATGAAGCTTCTTGAAGCTTTTTATATCTCCCTACCAAAAATTGTCCAGATTTCCAATCTCACTTGCCATACCATTCTATCCTATCTTCTAACTTATCTTCTCTGCCACCTCAACACTTGCTATAAAGTATCATTCCTGTCTGCCAGAAAACTCCTGGCAGCGATCTCCCACAAAACTCACAGGTGTTAGGCATGAGGGAAATGTAAAACTACTGGAAATATTATTCTGCACAAATCATTAGAAGTCTGAGTTATTGCTTAGTGGTTAGAATTCACTGGAACTGGACAAGATGAAAGTACATTTGCAAGAAACAAACAAGCAACAAAGCCCTGTAACATCACTGCAGAATGCCTTTTCTGTTTTATAGACACAGCATCTAAACAAAGTGGTATGAGTGCCATCTTGGTATTGAGTGAAACCTGTAAGAGAAAATTGGATTTCATTGAAGTATGAGGTGTTCCAAACTCTCATGGCTTCAGTCTCACTTGAAAAACAGCTCCTTCACTGCTCAGAGATATATTAATATCCCTCCACTGTCAGGTTTTTGGGCAGCAACTTAAGTCAAAAATGAAATTTGCTGGAAGTTATAAGTAACAGAGGATCTTTGTCATAAATGCCAGAAACTTATTATGGGGAAAAGTTACATTTCATCAGCATTTTTCAAAGGTTGTTTCTTTTCATATTTTTCTCCTAAAGTGAGCAGAATTTCATTTCTAGACTACAGTAACTCCTGCACTCACTTGGCCTAGTCTGATGCATGGAGTTGAGCCCCAAAGTTTGCAAAAACCTTGGAACTTTGTGCCTTAGAAGACAGCATACAAATGTAGTGATTGTTATATAATGACGATTTGTGATGTTTTTTTCCCCCTATGACTTCTGTGTTTACATTGCATTGTCACATTCAAGTAGGGACAATTTTCCAAATATGTCCAGAATCTTGGTGTTTATATTCTCCTGGGTAAGTGTTTGCCAGTTGTAAGGCTAGCTAACTCCAGTTACTCAAATCCTAGACTCTCTCTGACCTTTATGCAATATTTTGATGCTTTCTTTAGATGTCATCTTCTGCGTTTTGTTTGCACAAAATGAATCCAAGGGAAGGAATTGACAGAGAAAACCTGAATTAGGACTTTTCCACCAGAGAAATCCTGAATTAGGACTTTTCCACCTTGAAAATGTTAAAATGATTTACTGTATATACTCGTGTATAAACCGAGTTTTTTGTGCTGGAAAACTGGGGTTTGGCTTATACACGGGTCACTGGGACCCAAGCGAGGTGTAACATCTCGCTGCCCCCCCCCCCCAGGTAACGGGACAACCGCCCATTATCTCGCGGGTGATTGCCATTTCTCTGCTGTTCATTCAAAGCCTCGCTGATATTGCAAGGTTTTGAATGACTCTACTCACATCTAACCAATCAGAGCCATCCTGTGACATGGACAGCTCCAATTTGCAGAAGAACCCGTAGTGATTCACTTATGCCGGCAGCTGAACTGGTAAGGATGTGTCTGTGGCTGCACTCTGTCTCTCCCCTCTGGTCTCTCTGTTAATCCACATCCTGCATCCCCAGGTTAACACGTCGCGGGAGGGGGGGGAGGGGGGAGGGGCACCATGAAAGTTATTTTTCAAAGTCTTGTTTTTTTAATCCTATTAGAAATGGATACTCTTGAACCAAAACAAAAACGCCGGTCATATGAGGCTGGTTTCAAAATGAAGGTTGTGTCAAGAGCAGAAGAGAGCAATAACAGTATTGCAAGTAGGGAATTCTGTGTTGACGAAAAGCAAGTGAGGGAGTGGCAGAAAATGAAAGCTGACTTGGAACAGATTCCCAAAGCTAAAAAAGCTCGTCGTGGCATGACGTCTGTTTATGGGGCTCTAGAGAGTGAATTGCATAAATGGGTTATGGAGTATCATCAAAATGGTTACTGTGTAACACACATGGGAATCCACATACATGCTCTACAAATGGCTAAGGATGACAAATATAAAGCACCAGGCATTGAAAAATTTGCTGCATCAGCAGGATGGTGTACCCGCTTCATGAATAGTTTTGGCCTACTATGTTTGAGACAAAGAACAAAGATTTCCCAGAAATTTCCACAAGACCTTGAAGAAAAAATTATGTCATTCTATTCATTTATTATAAAACAAAGAAGGATTTTTAATTATGACCTGGCAGATATTGGGAATATGGATGAAACTGCCATGACTTTTGATCTTCCAAGCAACAGACCTGTGGCAAGTTTAGGAGAAAAAACCATTTTTCTCAAAAACACAGGAAATGGAAAAAAAAAAACCACTTTAGAATTGTTCTATCATGTTTGGCTAATGGAACTAAGCTGTGTCCTGTCATTATTTTTAAAAGAAAGACCTTGCCTAAAAAGTTCAATCTCCCACCAAGAATTACAGCGTGTCTACATGTTAAAGGCTGGATGGATGAAGATGGAACAAAAAAGTGGCTGGAAGAAATTTGGAACCGATGACCAGAAGCAGCCTTAAAGAAAAAGCCATAGTTACTTGTTTGGGATATGTTCAGAGCCCACCTATCGGATGACAGGAAAAAAATGGCAAATCTAGTAAAGTTACTTTAGCTGTTATTCCAGGTAGGCTTACATCTGTACTGCAGCCTCTGGATGATCTTTGAATAAGCCTTTTAAAGACTGTGTGCAAAGGATGTGGCATGAATAGATGTCATCTGGTCAAGCCTCACTAACAAAAGGAGGAAATCTCATGAAGCCTGACATAGAGGTAATAGCAAAGTGGGTTCGAGATGCATGAGGAGACATGGTCTGACGTGCCTTCCAGAAATATAATATTAGTAATGCTATGGATGGCAGTGAAGACTGCGCTTTGTATGAAAATGACAGCAGTGATGGTGATGACGGCGATCTCAGTGAGGACAGTGTCTATGATGACCTCACACCAGCTGAAGCTCGGCATTGGGATACGGATGATGAGGAGGAATCAGTTTTGAAGGATTTTAGCTCTTTCCATCTTAGCTTGGTTGCTGATTGAGCTCAGGGAATAGTACTCTTAAGGTATCATCGTTGATACCTTATTGTTTTTGTTGAACCTATTTTCCACTTACTGTGCTGGTTTGCTAATGTTAAATGACTTGTTGTCCTTTTATTTTTGTTTTTATCTAAAATAAATATTTAAATACATTACCCCACTGATGTCTCAATTTTTAGTAATTTTATTTTCATTTGTTTCGATTATTGAACTCACCAATTGCTTCTGCATTTTCCACACTAGGCTTATACTCCAGTCAATCAGTTTTTCTGGTTTCCTAGGTAATAATAAGGTACCACAACTTATACTCGGGTTGGCTTATATTTCAGTATATATGGTAATATGTTATGGTCAGCAAAGGAGGTAGCCCTTATAAACCTGATCCAGTTGGTCATATGATTCTCCACTACAGCAGACCAACTAATATTAAATTTTGCTTCTTAGAGCTAATACGTTTTTAATATCTTAATATATGCTTCTTTCCTTAATCTCCTGTCTGCTCTCAACTCCTGCCTATTTTCTTATTTAACCACTAAAATGACTGTCAAGTGCATTTTCATGGAGCTTTGTATCCACTATAACATAACACACCTGCATTGGTTCATCACTCCAATTTAGATTATAATTAAAAAGCACTAGGCATCATAAGATTGCACAGTACATAGGATTATTATGAGCTGAGACAGACCAGGAGGCATCTAGCAAGAACAAACAGCATATAGTCCCTGGGTAATGCAAGTGGTTAAGTGCTTCACTCCTAGCAAAGCTGGTTCATTTTAACTCCCCGGGAGGAACTTGGAAGATAGGTCTGGTGATCTGCTTCCTAAAGTCCCGAGTCTTAGACATCTTATGGAGTAGCTCTGCACCATGAATGCGCCAGCCGGAGCCAATTCAAACCAAGAAGGAAACACTGTCTGGATGGGACCGGTCCCCCAACTTGTTATTTTGTTGTCATTAGATTGCGTAAGCTAGTTAGTCATGATTGGTTGTTTTTCCATGTTAATACTTTAAGTTGAGCCAATTCTGATTTTTAAGTGGAGAACCAAAGGTGGTGTTGCATTTCAATAAGATTTTCCAATTCTTTATAAGCTTTCTCATATTTATCCTTTGCTTCCCAATTATCTGGTATCATTTCTGTTAAGTTTTTAATACCTTAATCTATGCTTGTTTCCTTAGTCTCCTCTCTGCTCTCAACGCTTGCCTCTTTTCTTATTTATCCTCTGAAATGGCTGTCAAGTGCATTTTCATGAAGCCTTGTATCCATTGTAACACAACTGTCGAAAGGAAAAAACCACAACCACCAAATCTTTATCACATTCCCTGTGGCCCCAGAAAAAAGTCCTGAATTTGCAAAAGTTTCTTCAAAATATGCCCAGATTTATTTTTTTAAACTTTGGAGCACGCGCTCTATAATCACTACCTAGTGATTTGTTCACTGATTCCTCAATTTGATGGGCACATCAAAATTTGTACATCTTTACCTATTATTCCTTCCCCAACTTCATGTTCTACAAGGCACGCTGAGGGAGTTCAGAGGGAGTTCAGAGATGTGACCATGGAGCCATGGTTGGCAACAAGAAGAATAAATGAGCTAATAGAAAGCTCCCTGACACATGAAGTTAAATCTGTGGCCTACTTGGGAAATAAGAAAGAACTGAGCCTGACCTCTAACGTGCACAGGATGTGAACACAACATGCTATCCAATGAAAATGCAGGGCTAAAGAGGGGTAGTTGACGGCTATGGTTTCTGATCGAAATTGGTATCATTAGCTCAGTTTTAAGTGCCATGTATACCTGAAGGTAGGACCTGTATAAATATTTATTAGACAGAAATCAAAAGAGTTAAGGAGGGGTGCAATGAATTAGGTTATAGTCATGTAATCAGGCTGGACATAATTTTTTATCTGACAGATATGGGTATGATTTCTAGACTTCCTTCTTGGTAAAAAATTTTTTATCTGACAGATATGACTTCCTTCTTGATAGTGAATGACAGCAATAGATTTCAATCTCAGTTTCCACCTCTATAGACTGAGAATGCTACTGATTCACAGGGTTCGACAATTAACTAAAAATCAAATTGTAAGGAAGATATGGCACATGCATATGAAAGAAAGACAAAAACTATTGCCATTTATGATGTCTGATGACCTCATTCACTGCAGAGTCGACCTGTGTGCACAGGTTTTCAGGGATGTGAGCTTTCGAGAGCAGATTGCCACGCTATTTGATCAAGGTGCTTCTGAGTGGATTCCAGCCATCAGCTTTTCCATCGCACCATCCGGGATGCCCTGGGACACCATCGGGGATGTCCTGGCACAGGTTGTTAGGTGCCACCAAGTCAGCTCAACAAAGCATCACTTGCTACCTCTACATGGTGAGAAAGTTCTCACGTAATACAGAACAACAGTTATAAGAATAAATTATCCTAGTTGGTATTTGACAAGAGTTCTCCACACACCTCTACCTCCCTTTTCCTGGGATGGAGAAATGAATGTCGGGATTATTTCTAGCTAGCTTATTGTTTGGTAAGAGGAGTGTGATGAGTTAATCAATAGGTATTACTACAGGTAATTTTGAAAATGTGTGATTGAGGCTTCAGCATCACCATTTCAGATTTACAAATGAGAAATTGAAACTAATAAGTAACTTATAGAAATAGGCACCAGGCCTGCTTCAGATGCTAGCTACCCCTTCTGAGACACCCACTTTGATATTTACCCTCTTAAATGACCAGGATGGCATGCTTACTTGCCTTTTTAATTAGGAAAAATCCCGTGGGTATTGGCTGTAAGCATGTCGGGTAAATGTATGGTAATGCATCCTAATTGTTGCTGTGTTTGAGCCAGTTGATGCAGATAGTGTGTCGATCTATCTTGTTGGGAGTTTTCCTCTTTTTCCTGAACCATCTGCTACTTTAAGCATGATGTTTTTCTCCCGAGATTGGTCCTTCCTGATAACATGTCTAGAAATGGGGGTATTGCTCACCCTAAATAATTTATATCTTTTGGTTTGTTTTAACTCCTTGTTTTCCAAACGAATTTTTGAAATGGCAGTTACATAGTCTCCTGTCAACTTGAGCGACGGGGTGGAGTCTAGCCTGTCAATCAAGTCAGAGCTTGATGACCTCATTTGAAGGTGCGACAGAATTAAATAACTCACTGGAGGCCAGACCTGTGCTCTCTGCCTTCCCTTTCCTGCTGTTGAGACACTCAGAGAGTTGGTGGAGCCATCTGGAGATCCGTACCAGCATTGAGATGCTTCCACTATCACTGGATCATCAAGACCTTCTACCCACTGACCTGTGATCTTCCTGAATTTGGCATCATTACATGTGTTGCCGGAGTCTGAAGAGGAATGTATAGGCTGCTTTCAGACATATGGAAAATGGGACTTAGGGATTTGATTTGGACTGGGCTGAGATGTGTTCTTAATATACAATTCCTCTTTTATATAAAACTCTATAATACACACATATAGTGTCTCTGGATATGTTTCTCTAGTCCACCCAGACTAACACGGATGTTAACAAATGTTGCAAATATCAACAGAAAATATTAGATATTTAGTCTTCCTGGAAATTCAGCACCCATCTGACTTCATCACCATGTTCCCTTCTGCTGCTAATTGAATTAGAACCATCCCCATAGAAAAGACAGGGAAGTGGAGGTCAGAAAAATTGCTTCTGGAAACACTCCTGGAGCTCAAATGAGTGGTTTTCTTGGCCATGCCAACAACCACAGACATTTTTGAGGCAGGGAAAGAATGTAAAGATCTATAATGGAGCTTTAGAGGTCATAGTCAATACAGCAGGAAGAATTTCTACTCTTTTTTAAAAATCATTTTATTGGGGTTTGTACAACTCTTATCACAATCCATACATGTATCCATTGTGTCAAGGACATTTGTACATTTGTTACCATCATCATTCTCAAAATATTTGCTTTCTGCTTGAGCCCTTGGTATCAGCTCCTCATTTTTCCCCTCCCTCCCCACACTTCCCTCCCTCCCTCATGAACCTTTGATAATTTACAAATGATTATTATTTTGTCATATCTTACATTGCCCTATGCCTCCCATCACCCACTTTTCTGTTGTCCATCCCCCAGGGAGGAGGTTATATGTAGATTCTTGTTATCAGTTCCCCCTTTCCACCCCACCCTCTCTCCATCCTCTTGGTATTGCCATTCTCAACACTGGTCCTGAAATGATCATCTTTCCTCAATTCCCCATGTTTCCAGTTCTTATCTGTACCAGTGTACATGCTCTGTTCTAGCCAGATTTGTAAGGTAGAACGGGGATCAAGATAGTGGCAGGGGAGGAGGGGAAGGGAGGAAGCATTTAGGAACTAGTGGAAAGTTGTATGTTTCATTGTTGCTACACTGCACCCTGGCTGGCTTGTCTCCTCCCCATGACCCTTCTGTAAGGGGACGTCCTGTTGCCTACAGATGGGTCTTGAGTCCCCACTCTGCACTCCCCCTCATTCAAAATGATTTGAATTTTTGTTCTTTGATGCCTGGTACCTGATCCCTTCGACACCTTGTGATCACACAAACTGGTGTGCTTCTTCCACTTGGACTTTGTTGCTTCTCAGCTAGATGTCACTTGTTTACCTTCAAGCCTTTAAGACCCCAGATGCTATATCTTTTGATAGCCGAGCTCCATCAACTTTCTTCACCACATTTACTTATGCACCCACTTTGTCTTCAGCTATCTTGTCAGGAAGGTGAGCATCATGGAATGCCAGTTTAATTTAACAAAGTGTTCTTGCATTGAGGGAGTACAAGTGGAGACCCAATGTTCCTGATTCCTTAATACTAAACCTATAAATATGTGCACATAGATCTATTTTCCTATATTCATATATAAATATATTTACATATGTGTACATACCTGTATTTAGACCTCTATAAATGCCCTTTGTCTTCTAACTCTTTTATCTATTTCCTTTTACTTTCCTCTTGTCCCACTATCATGCTCAGCCTTCATTTGAATTTTAGTAATTCCTCTCAGTTACATTACCCTTGATCACACCCTATCAGGCTTCCCACACCCTCCTCACCACCGATTTGGATCACTTGTTGTTCCCTTGTCCCTGGGTTTGTTAACACCACTTCCTTTCCCCCACCTCTCCCTCTCCCATGTTCCCCTGGAACTGTCGGTCCCGTTGTTTTCTCTTCCAGATTATTCATCCAGCCTATCGTATTTAGACAGACCTGTGGAGATAATAACTCTTGATCATCCCCCAGAGCACTTTTCACTTACTAAAAAGTAGCATGAATATCATTGCTCTTTCTAATGTTCTTGTAACGGACACAGAAAGGAGAGCACAGAGGAGCTCCGTGTGCGAGAGTGCTTCTTCGAGCTGTAGGCATGCTACACAGAAGGAGGTGAAAACAACCAAGGGTGAAATGTGAAACAACCGTGTGAAACTTCTTCAAAATATGTAGTTGAAAAATAAAAAGCAGAAAAATTATATATCTATGGGCACAGTTAGGGCTGTGCCATCCCATCTGGAAAGCAATATTTAGGGGGAAAGCTGCAAGCACATTGGCTGCAGGTAAGATTTATTTTCTTACATTGATCTCATCATGCTGAAATCAAAGAGTCATCCAGGTTATGCATTAATCTGGAGCTCAGGTCAACTTCTGAGCTTATTTGGGGTGTAGGTATGGTTCTGATGCTTCTAGTTGCAGGACTTCAGTTTACATTTTCTTGCTGGTTGTGGGCCAGGGTCAGTATCAGCTTCTAGCAGAAAACCTTATGTTTTAATCATGTGACCTCAAAACATGACAGTTTTTGTCTTCAATGTCAGTAGGAGTATCTCTCCAGTCTGCTACAACTGAATTTTGTATAATGTAACATTATCATGGACATGACAGCCTATCTTACTCACAGGCTTGCCCACACTCAAAGGGAGAGGCTTATCATACAGAATGTGTACACCAGGGGGAGAGTATTTTGGCAACAGTTTTTAGACTTCTATTACAGGATCCTCTAAAAAGAAACATAATGATGTCATAGACGGGGCAGTTTAACAAAACAATGAGTTACTTTTAAGACTCTCCTTTAAAAAAATCTTTGTCTTTAACCACTGTAAGCCCTTGGAGAGCAGAAGAGCTATTGTCGGTGCTGTGGGCTTAGTGTTGCTGGGGCATAGAGTGAATGGAGAACAGTTTTCATTATTGTCATAATTAAATTTCCCTTTCTGTTTTGATATTTTACATCTTCCCATTTCAGCTATAGTGCAAGGGCTGACCCTGCATTTTGCTGGTAATGCAATTTCTGTAAAAGTTTCATTTTAATTAAAACTATTGGGATGCAATATGGAGAAATGAGGCATGAGATGAGAGCCCTCCTGCTGGGTCCCTCTTGGTATACTGTGGCCAGATAAGAGATCACCCTTTGCTCTACCCTCTGCTTGTGTGTATTTCTAGGGTGTCTTAATATACCATTTTTCTGCCTAAGAAAAGAGCAAAGCCAGTCTGATATGAATATGGAATAAGACAACTTCTCCTTCTGTTGCCTAGGAGTGGGTGTAGTTACATTTATCCAGATGATGGGGAATATGGCTCTTCTCTGGAGATTCATTACTGCCTAAAGCTATGCTCTGTGTGAGCCTTCTGAGTAGCAGGAGCCCGCGTTTATGCAGGCCTAGCGTTGATATACCAACACATGGAGAAGGACATCGTGCTTGGTAAAGTGGCAGGGCAGCAAAAGAGAAGGCAGCCCTCCAGGAGGCAGACCGAAGCAGTGGTTGCAACGCTGAGCTCAATCATGGAAATAAATGTGAGGACGGTGCAGAAGTAGTCAGTGGTTCATTCTGGTGTGCATAGAGGCGCTATGGGTCACAACCACATCAGTGGCACCTCACGACAGCAGCAACCTTGGTACCCGAAAAGGGTAGAGGGAGATGTTTCCCTAGCTGGGAGGTGAGTGGACTCCCACGGTTTGATTTTCTTTTGTCGGTAATAAAGACTATATAACGTCAGAAGCCTTCCACATCAATGTCACCATCATTGAGGCTTGCCCTCATGTTAATCTGGTGATTACTGCTCAAAACCCCTGGGGTTGGCTTCTGGGAGTTTGGAGTTCCAAAAGATCCTCACTAGGTCTTAACTGGTAGGAGAGGCTCGGGAGCTCGGGTGGCCCAGTGAGTTACTGCTAAGCACAATGTAAGCAGCTAGAGCCCAAGAGCTTCTTCTCCGACGAAAGAAGAGGCAGTCTGCCCCATAAAGCTTCTACCCCCTTAGAAACCCTAGGGAACAATTTTGTTCTATCCTATAGAATTGTTATGAATCAATATCCACTTGACTGCAGTATGGAGTAGTGGCAAATGTGGCTCACTGCCTAAACCTTGCGAAAGCGTGATGGTTTGAACACTTGCATTCTTACAGCCTGTCCTTGTTACTGGCTCCCAGAACAAGCCTTGGCCACCGGGTCTCTAATGATATGCCTTGGTAGGTCACCTTTCACACATGCCCACACCTCATTGCTGAGGAATTGGGCATATCCTTGTGACGACACTGGGAGAGGCCTCGGGGGAGCTTGGGTCTGGATTCCTCTGGACTTGGCTCCATGTGCCTGTCCCTTTGCTGATTTTGCTTTGCATCCTTTCCCTGTAATGTTGAATCCTGGGAGCATTTCTAAAGAAACATCAAACCTAGTGGTGCTGTTGGGAACCCCAACCTGAATTCCTAGCCCATAATTAGTAATAATGTGGTTCTCATAAGGATCTCCTCCCCCCAGTCATCTCTTTATTTGCTAGATATGTTCTTGTTTTTTTCTGTATCTCCCCTCTGGGGCTGTTTTACTTTTTATCCAAAAGAAATCAGTTATAATATGGAGTTTTGCATTCTGAGAGTCTGCAATAACAGAAAATGACCAGGTCATATCCATAATTGAACACTGGCCATCATCTGCAGCATCTAGTGCAATAGGTCAAACCACCATCGACAGCTGCCAGTTCAACAAGCAGAATGACAATCCTGATCATAAAGACCCCAAAGTCAGGATTCCATGAACATATTCCATGAATATATATTCCACAAACAAGGACAATATTCTTAATTTTTTGTTCCTGTTTCAATTTAGGATTACCCAGAGGAAAAAAAATATGCACTCGTAACCAAACACATAATGTACCCTGCTTCGAGTTTTCTCACCACCAACTTTCCCATGCCAATACCCTCCAATCAGGAGAAGCCCGAAGCCTGCCCTGTTTTCCCCACTATAAAGGTTTTCCATTCTCTGCCTTCCTTTAAATCTCTGCCAAATGCAAGTGATGGCAACTGACTCCCCTGATACAGAAAACTTTCAATAAATAGCCCAATTTGATCTTCTTTAGGTCTTATTCTTTCATTCCCATTGTCCTTTAATTATGCCTCTAGGTAGGGTTGCTATGAGTTGGAATCGATGTGGTGGCAGTAGGTTTGGTTGGTTTATCAGAAGGTAATGGCATAAAATATATTTTTCTTTTAGAAGTTGGGAGTAATGAAAAATGATTACTATGCGGCCATAGCACACAATTTAAGATTTACTGTGACTTTCCAGATGTCACAAATTCCTCAACCACTAGAAGAATGTCCATGACCACTGTGTTCTCTGAAGGCATTACCTCCTATCACCCTCCTCTCTTGTCTGTCTTGTCTTTTCATGAGTCCTCTTTGTCCCTCAGCAATATCCCAAGAGTCTAGATTTTTGCGTCAGCATGCCCAACACTTGAATTTCATCAGTGAACCCTAAATCTTGTAGGCATGGGCCAAACAGTGGTGCACATTTGAGCGTAACAACTGTTGTCTGAAGCATTTATTTAAATATGAATAGTATTTATGTCATAGGATTGTTCCTGAATGTTTCTATTATCTTTTTAAAGTAAGTTGTAAACATTGGTAATATATAGCTAGAGGAGACAGATGTAATAGTCATTTTCCATAGATATTTATAGGCTGGCAAATGTTTGGAACAATTTTACTCAGCCATGTGTGATTTCTATGAATTATAATTGACTTGATGGCAATGGGTGTGGTTTTTGGGGGGTACCATATATCTCTGCCACCTATCTGTCTTTGTGATACTTTGATTGGCTTGCATACTGCTACCATCTCAATGTAGCTTTTAGAGTAAGGCAGACTTATTGCTAAAGTCCTATCAAGTTGATTCCAAGTCATTGCTACTCTAAGTACAATAGAATGAAACACAGTCCAGCCTTGTGTCAGTCTCACAATCGTTGCTTTTTGTGGAGCCTATTTTTGCAACCTCTGCATGAATTCATCTCCTTGGTGGTCTTTCTCTTTCCCACCAGTCATCTATTTTATCAATCCTGATATTCTTTACCAGGGTCTCATCCTACCTGATAATACCTCTAAAATAAACCAGCTTCCCAGAAGGCATTGGTGAATAACAAGGCTCTAGGAATTGATGGAAAACTATTGAGATGCTTCAATGAACAGATGAAAGACTGAAAATGCTGACTCATCTACGATAAGAAAATTTAAAAACAGTTTCCTAATCAACCAGTTGGAAGAGATCCAGACATGTGCCCTCTCCAAAGAAAAGTGACTCAACAGAAAGTAGAAATTATGGAACACTCTCACTGGTATCTCACTCAAGACAGAGCAGGAAGATCTATTTTTGAAAACCTGCCATTCCGAAGTCTTATAGATCACAGCAGAACGTTGTTTGGCTCACTCCTTTTGGATGCATCAGCAAGAGAGATTGGTTGCTAAAAGAGATTAATTGATAAATTCATTATACTTGGTGAAATAGAAAGCCATTGAGGATTATCTAGTCTCTTGGTGAGATATAGAGATATATTAGTACAATGTCCATAACAGTGGAGTGGAACATGCTAGTCATCAAGAGGAAGCTATATAGGGCCTTGCAGCATTTGGTTTTGTTGTACATAGAAAAGTCAAAGTCAGTTCAACTCATCTCTACCTACTTACATGCTTACATATCATCTTTCCTTTAACTATCATAAATTTACTAATTTTTCAGAGCTTTATGGACACATTTGATCGAGGAAACTAATATCAACTCTCGGATAGATACTCATTCTTTTCCTGCCTCTAGTAATAGCTTGTCATTTAAGATTGACTGATACAACTTACCTAATAAAAAGCCAGGAAGAATGCCACTATTACAATTTTATATGAAGATGTCTTGAAGGGCAGGGTTTTAAAAAAATTTTTCCTCTCTCTTATTTTTCAAATTAATATCTAAAGCTGCTTTTACACACACATTTAATAATACCCTTCTCTCTTACTTCTGGCATTTCATTTTCTTTATATACTAGAGCTTGCTTCTCCCATTTATAGTGCTTATTGAAGGGAAAAATTAATTTATTGAATGTCCAGAATGTCATTAGTTAGTTCTCTATCAGGCATTGCATATATCTGTGTGTGTTTATAGCACCTCATGTATTTTCTAAATAGTTTCGTGGAAGATTGTTGTTATTCTCACTGGTACATATGAAGGGTACCAAATAAAACCCTCATGCTCATTTGTTTTTTGGATGTGAGAGGGATAGTACATTTGGAGTTTGTTCCACCAGGTCAGACTGTTAATCAAGCTCTCTATTTAGAGCTTCTGAAAAGATTGCAAAACAGTAAAAAAAAAAAAAAGTTTGATTTGTGGCAGATTGAGACTGGTTTGCCACCATGATAATTCACCTGCTCACACAAGTGCACCAGTTTGGGGCAAAAATCAGCATGTCTCTCTTACTCCATGCACCTTGCTCACCTGACCTCGCTCTGTGTGACTTCTTTTTGTTTCTTCAAACGAAGAGGGACTTGAAAGGACAGCAATTTGATAAGGTAGCCGAGGTAAAGAAAAAAAAAAACAAGGGATCATCAGCTATCCAAACAGATGAGTTTGAAAATATTTCCAAGAATAGAATTGCAGATTTGACAAATGCATTAGGTGTAAAGGAGAGTGCTTTGTAGATGATACGGTTATTTTGTAAACAAAAATAAATAAAAAATTCTTTTTTTTTTGGTATCCCTCATATGTAGGAACTGAGGCAGAGAAGTGCACTAGCTTGGCCATTATGACAGAACCTGTAAAAGAGGCGGAGGGATTTAAAATTCAGGTTTTCCTGGTTTTGCAGCGCTTGCACTCTCCAGTAACGCATGTTGAGTGGGCAGCCTTAGAACTGTGCTAAGTCCTCCTTTGTTTGTGTTTTTGTTTTTGTCTTTCTTTTGAAATGGGTAAGATATTATTTTTTTATTCATGAGATATTCTCATCAGGAAATTTAAGCAGTTCTTTTGCCTCTTAAAAGTTATCGTTGCACGATTTCCATAAACTGTTAAATATCTATTTGGATTTTATTCTATGTGTGAAAAAGTAAAGTCTCCAGCATTTGCATGCCTTTCCACTGCACTTAACATTCAACTGGGGCAATTAGCTCATCAGTGTGCCACTCGCTGCTCATAACGTTGGTGCTGTCTTGCCCTGGATGATAACAGTGTGCGCAGCCTTTACACAGAAGCACCGAATTTGGCTCGGGTATTTTTAGCCCGTCTTCAGATTTTTTAAAAACCATATAGTGTGGAAAGGTGGGCAGACAGATTCACAGTTCATTTCTGAGGAGATGGAACTGGTGGTAATGAGCTTTTGAAAGTAATAAGCCCAATGTTCCCCTTTGCATGTATAAATACACTTGAGATGGGCCTTGGAAGAGGGTGGCAGAACACTGCCCCCTTCCTGGGTTCTTCCTCTTGGTTTTAGCCTGACAGAGGTCTGAGCATGGTCTCTGGGTGACCCAAATGCTTTACATTTGTCTATTAACCCAAAGTTTGGCAGTTCAAGGCCACACAGCCATGCCCCAGAAGAAACACCTGGCGATCCACTGTGTCAAGGTAAGAGTTCGTCAAGCCCTGTAAAGCAGTTCTACTGGGTAACACACAGGATCACCTGGAGTCAGCAGCAACTCCAGGCACCAGGTTTAGTTTCAGTTTTTTGAAGGCCACATTGAAAGGAGAAACAGACACTGAAAGAGTATTTCTGCTTCCTGACTTTGGAACTAGAACAATTAATTAATGGAACCAGGCTGACTGTACCCTAAGGGACAGAATTGGTACAGTAATATATGGGCTGTCGGTACATCATAAGGGTCCCTAAGACTGGCAAAGGCAGGCAGCACACACAGCTTCTGAGTGGACAGGTGGGAAGGCCCAAGGAATACCTGCATCGATGTTCACTTTCAACTGTGGTTGTTTGGCTGATCCCTCAGCTTTCCTCATCTATAAGTGGGTGGCAATCAGCCCCATTGATTTTTATTGCTGTGAGCTTAGGGTCCTCTTTGAGATTTAGACCTATAGAGCTGAAATCATTTCGTGTTAGATTTAGAGTTAGGAGCCCAGTGTGTATACCTCTTTGTATGATGCTCTTGCCAAGCCACTTAACTGCACTGATTCCTCTGACTCTGCAAAGTGGACTCATCTCCATACTTAAACACAGGAACAATGAGGTGAAGATTATGAGAGTGTTTTCTTATCAGTACTATGCTGGGCATGCATTTATTGCTGCCATCACAGGCTGTTTTCTGCTTGAATAGAGTTTCTCTTCAACCACGCAGGGTTAGGCCTGCCCTAATTCTTCCTCTGGAAGGAAGATGGCCCTGTGAGCCTCCTGAGCAAACAGTTGCCCCCATGAACACATGCTTTGAGAATATTCCCTGGACCTCGGCCAATCTCAAGGTTGCTTCTCAATTAGAGGTGTGAGAACTCTCCAGAGAGCTTTAACAGCATTATCAGCCCCATTAGCGCCTTCAAACACACAAGTCACTGGTTCAATCCCCCATGGAGACAGGTAAAACTGACAACAGAGTTCTAAAAATCAATGACAGGTTCTTGAGACAGAACTGTTTTTCTAATAACTTGGCACTGCCTGAGACTGTCTGATGAGAGCTGTGGGGACCCCCCAGGCTCATGAACTGGCTGACTCATTCACAGGCTCCCTGAAACAATCCAGCGCAGGCCTTTCTGGATCCCCTCAAGACGCCCTTCCAGTGTTTATTATTCTACATAATTCGGTAAGTGGGTACAACTGAGCCACTTTCTAGCTTCCATATAGTGCATTTTAATGCCAGTATACTTTAATAAATAAGAGTACACATTTTGGAGGCCAGTGAGCCTAAAATCTCAGGTATGTGTATCTTTAGGTAAAAGTACTTAACTTCTTAAATGAATTAGTTAAGGTAAGATTAGCTGGTGTAACACACATTCTATAGACTTAACACAATAGGGATATGTTACTCACAAAAAATTCTAAATGGCTGTTCTTAATTTGTGGTGGATCCCCTTTAACAGACAGTGAAGAAGTCACACTTCTATCTTTCCCCCTGGAAAAAGACGGAATAGGATTTTTAATTGAGTGAAAGAGAAAAATTGAAGTTGTTTTACAAGGTTTGTTGGGATGATATGAGATTATGTTTGAGAATGTGATACACAGTTAATGGTCTGTAAATGTATTATTGGTATTTTACCGATTTTTTGTTCCAGCTAAAATTTTTACATTATAACTTTATGCACCAGTCCGGCATTCTGTGATGCTCACTTTCCCGACATGATCACTGAAGACAAAATGGGTGTATAAGCAAATATGGTGAAGAAAACTGATCCGGCTATCAAACGTTGTAGTGTCTGGGGTCTTAAAGATAAACAAGCAGTCATCTAGCTCAGAAGCAATAAAGCTGACATGGAAGAAGCACACCAGCCTGTGTAATCATCAGGTGTCAATGGGATCAGGTATTAGGCATTTAAGACCCAGAAGAAAATCATACCCAATGTCAATGGGGGAAGGGCATGGGGTGGCGACACAATGCCCATCTGTAGACAATTGGACATCCCCTCACAGAGGCATCACAGGGAGGAGATGAGCCGGTCAGGGTGTGGTATAGCACCAATGAAACACACAACTTTCCTCTAGTTCTTTGGTGCTTCCTTCCGCCCACTATCATGATCTCAATTCTACATGACAAATCAGATTAGACCAGAGCATGCACACTGCTACAGATAAGGGCCCACAACATGGGGAATCCAAGATAGATAAACCCCTTAGGGACAACAAGGACAGTAGAGATACCAGCAGGATTAGTGGAGGGTAGGGGTAGAAAGGGGGAATCGATCACAGGATCAATCTAGAACCCCCTCCCAGGGGGATGAAAAGTGGGTAGAGGGTGACAGAGGACAATGTAAGATATGAAAATAATATTCCATAACTTATCAAGGGTTCATGAGGGAGGGTGGGTTGGGGAGCTAATTTCAGGGGCTCAAGTTGGAAAAGAATGCTTTGAAAATGATAATGGTGGCATATGTGCAAATGTGCTTGACACTCTGGATGAATGTATGGATTGTGATAAGAGATGTAAAACCCCCCGATAAAAGTATAAAATAAAATAAAATAATTTTACACACTAGGAGTCTAGACTCAAATCTTTCATGGATTTCCAGTTGAATATCAGCATTTCATGAATAGTCGCATACCCGTAATCCAGATATTGCTGACACATAGCATTTTTCAATCATATGTGACATAAAATACTTAGTGGCTCAGAATGTTAAGTGCTGGACTGCTCACCAAAAGGTTGACCATTCAAACCCTGTAGTCTTGCACTGGAGAGAAAAAGAGGCAATCTGCTTCCATAAAAATTGATAATCTTAGAAACCCCAGGGGGAGTTCTAATCCATCCTATGGGGTTACAATGAGTTGGAATTGATTCAACAGCAGTGGGTGACTATTAAGATTTGTTTATGTGTGTATATGTATATATGTAAATACAGCAAGGAAGCAGAATGACTTTGGACCTGTACTTAAATATTACTCCAGTACAAGAATGGTTTGTTCTAACAATGTGACATTGTAGGATACCCACCCTTTCTACATGATTGCTGAAGACAAAATGGGTGCATAAATAAATGTGGTGAAGAAAGCTGATGGTGCCCAGCCAGTAAAAGACATAGCATCTGGAACTTATTTTTTTTCTTTCAGAAGGAGAACATGGTAATTTTTAATCCTTTCTTTACAAGTTGTCTAGACTACTTTTGATTAAGACAGCTGTAGAAAATCAGTGACTGCCACAAGCAGACCTGGGTGGTGGCATGTGCGTCGTCAGTTCTCCACGGAGTCCTGCTTTGCGGGGAGGGGGTTCTGAATGCACTGCTGGGGTCTCAGCTCACATTCGCTGGGTCAGTCGCGCCAGATTTTAGTCCACACGTCGCTTTTCCCGTATTTCTTTGTAAACTCTTCGGCGTTCTTACAAAACGTTTTGGTCCTTAGAGTATTCTTCGGCTAGGTCGGCCCGGAGTGGGTGTTCAGGCTGGGCGTCGTTGACCAGCGCCATGGGGACTGGATGACTCACAGAGGAGGACATGGGCACAGAATGTCACCGTGGTCACTGGCCTCTTGGTCAGTTTGGGTGGCTGGCTTCCAGTTTTCAGCGCTAGTTATGGGCAGGCACTTCTGGTCGATGTTCAGGTTATAGATCTGCGTTTTAAAGGTGATCTTCGGTGGTTGGAAGGAGTACTCTGCTGGGAAGTTGACTTCAATGCTCCTCTATCATATGGAGGTTTGTCAGGAACAATGAGCCCTTGCCAAATCAATAAATTAGCTTCATCCATCTGGATATTATGGAAGTTTTTGATCCACAGCTGCGGATTTCTTCAAGCTCCATCATCAACTTCCTGCTGGCCACCATCTTGACTCGGGTGCACCTGCTGTCCTCACATCTGGGCTCTTAAAGTCCTGCAGTTAAACAAGCGGCCACCCAGCAGGGAAGCAAGAAAGCCCACAGAGAAAAAGCACGGCGGCATATGTGATCATGAGGTGTTGACAGGAATAGGTATCAGAAGGTCAAAAATAAGCAACTGAATCAATGTGAAGGAGTGTGGATGTAGAGGAGATGCAAAACCCACCTGTAAAATAACTGGACAGTCCTTCACAGAAGGGCCAAAAGGAAGGGATGCTATATCCAGGGTCCCATAGACAGCTGGTGAAACCTACAACTGTCCTCTGGTTCTCTAACATTTCCTCCCCTGATGATTATGGTTTTACTTCTCCCTCGTTAACCTTGTTAGACTTGCTTATGGTCATTGGTAAAATTAAGATAGCTTGATGCATTAAAGCCAATGTAGGTCTTCCCCCCCACCAAAAAAAGGAACAGGATAAGTGGTTTATTGAGAGTATGAAAAAAGATGGGGGGAAGAGAGGGAAGTGGGAGCTGATTGGAATGATGACTGTGTAACTCCAGCTGGGGGGAGCAAACAACAGATGTAGGTGAATGGATATATTAGATAGTGTGAGATATGGCATATATATATAAAACAGTATATACATCTGTATTTATATACATATACATACTGTTGGGTGTGTGTATATAAATATATATAACGGGATATATCCAGTATATTCCCTTCATTTTTCCTAATCCAAGTGGAAAGTTGGCATTAATTTATTTAGCCAGGTAATAGGGCAGTGGGAAAACAGCCATCTATCACTGATTTCTCAGGGTTCATGTTCCAGAACAGTATATATATGTGTGTGTATATATATATATATATATATATATATATATATATATATATATATATACAAAATCAGTAATTTTATATACTGTTATAACAGTAATAGGGTTCTGGGAGAGGGGGGAGGGGATAATGGGAAGCAGATATCAAGGAGGTCAAGAAGAGAATGTTTTGAAATTGATTGTGGTAGCCAGTGAACAATACTGCTTGATGTGCCTGAATTATGGAATGTTACAATATCTGTAAGAGCTTCCAATAAAGTGATGTTATCATTTAATTTCCCTAAAAAAACCCATAAAATAAGTATGGCATTATTGCACTTGTTCTTAAGAAGAAGATTAGAGAAGCCACTTATCCAGTGTCACCCAGGTATCGGAGCTCACCTTGCTAACCACTAGGCTGGCTGTCTCTGTCTATGCTGAGTGGAAGAAAGTAGGTTCATTTTCTAGTTGAATAATCTGGAAGCCAGAGACTGGCTAGACTGATTACCATTATAGATAAATATTCCTGAAAGTTCCATGGATCTAAAGTAGGGTGTCAACACAGCTTTTGTTTCTAGAAATCCACAGGTAAACATCAATGATATGCACAGAAACACACTGTTAAGAATAAATCCTTTATTTGCAAGTGCCATAGAATACTTTCTAATGCATTAATACTCTTTGCATCACTTCATTTTTATCCTTCATCTTTCCTAATCCAAGTGGAGAGTTGGCATTGATTTAGCCCCATGATGGGGCAAGGTGCCAAACAACCATCTATCTCTAATTCCTCAGGCTTTGTGTTGCAGAGCAGTTAAGTCCTTAGTGGACCTAATGGAGTCCATATACAGAAAACAAATAGAGAAAGGGGCCCACCAGAATTAGAAAAAACATTCCCATGGACTGGTGAAGTGAGATAGCAGAAGAGGTGATATGAGTAGTGGTTTCCAAGGACACAGTCCCTGGGTTTTTAGCATTAAACATCTCTCCAGTGAGGCAACCTGATGGACGGCTTGAGAGGTGAGTCCAGAGACTGCAGCCTAACAAAGATTTCTTCTCTTTCAAGTTGGCACAAAAGTAACACTCAATGGTTTTTTAAAAACTGTAATGTGCATATCAATTTTCAGAGGATCTGGTTAAAATTCAGACTCTGATTCTGTAGGTCTGACATGGAAGTTGAGATTCTGCATGTCTGTCAAGCACACAGGAAATGCCAAATCTGCACATTTAGAATGCCAACGGCATAAACTATCTTGAAAGTTCACCTAGACAGGATTGAACAACCAAGGATAGAGTGCAAGCAAATCCTGGTACTGATCATTGGAAATTCTGCTGCATAAGATATCTTTAAAGTACTGGAAAGCAAAGGTGTTACTTTGAAGACTACGCTGGGCCTTACCCAAGCCTTGGTATTTTCCAGCTCCTCCATGCATGTGGAAATTGAACATTGAATAAGGAAAAATGAAGAAAAATTGATATTTTGAATTATGGTGCTGGTGAAGAATATTGAAAGTACCATGGACTTCCAAAAGAAGAAAGAAATCTTTCTTGGAAGAAACACAGCAATAACGCTCCTTAGAGGCAAGGGTGACAAGACTTTGTTCCATATGCTTTGGACATGTTGTCGGGAGAGACCCGTCCTTGGAGAAGCACATCATGCTTGGTAAAGTAGAGGGGGAGCCAAAAAGAGGAAGGCCCTCGATGAGCTGGATTGACACAGTGGCTGCAACAATGGGCTCAACTCTAAGAACAATTGTCGGATCGGGCAGCGCTTCATTCGTTTGTACAATGGGTCTTTGTGAGTTGGAATCAACTCAATGGCACGTGACAACAACCTCCTTGACCTGTAACACATTGCAGGCTTCAGAAACACTATTTATGGGCAATTCTGGGCAAAACACTATTGATGGGTTTAAATGTAATTTGTTTAATTCTGATACGTGTTTGTATTATGGCTATGGTAACTTGCTAGTTAGATATTCTTAATAATTATCTTCAGCCTTAGGAACTTAATTTGCTTCCTTGGTAAATTGGAGTTCTTGTGAGCAGTAAATTAGAGAGTAGATTAGGTTCGTAATGATTGGAACGAGTGCCATATGAGTCAAGTGAGTCAGAGAAGCCATGAGTTGGGTGAAATATAACATCCTCTTAAAATAGTTTGGAGGAGGTTCTCTCTCGTGCGCGCTCTCGCTCTCTTACTCTTGCTCTCGCTCTTGCTCTCTCGCTCATTGTTTAGCCCTAGGGGTATACTCAAGAAGTTGAATTCACAATATGTAGGACTCCTCTCTTGCCTGATGGTGCGCAAGGCTGTTCTTCATAAGACATCCTTAAAGAGGGCCAATTGCAAACCATTTCTCTCCATGTAGGATTGATTAATCATTTGCGTTGCCTGAGGTTCTCCTATAATTCTGTTGTGTAGTTCATAGCAAAGCCTATTTCATTAGTTACCTTGATTCCAAAGGAGGCAAATACCTCGAGCAAGGCTCTCACATGTATCACATTTAAACAAGTTACACCAAAACGGAGTTGCCTGCATACAGTGTTTCTGAATTCGCTGCAGTAATGTTCTTGCTCTAGCAGCCCAGCCTGTTTCTGTGTACTCAGCACTCTCTGCTGAAGGACCTTGGCCATACTGGTTTTAGGAAAGGTGACTTTTGCCAGATACCCATCATAACTGATGTTTTTTACTTAAATCATTTTTTTGGGGGGGGGCTCGTACAACTCTTATCACAATCCATATATCCATCCATTGTGTCAAGCACTTTTGTACATTTGTTTCCCTTCCCATTCTCTAAACATTTGCTTTCTACTTGAGCCATTGGTATCAGCACCTCAATTTTTCCCCCCTTCCCAGGTTCCCCTCTAGGCATCGAATGGATTAGGTATCAGGCATCAAAGACCAAAAATATCATATCATTGTGAATGAGGGGGAGTGCGGAGTGGGGACCCAGGGCCCATCTGGGGGCAGTTGGACATCCCCTTGCAGAAGGGTCATGGGGAGGAGATGAGCCAGTCAGGGCACAGTGTAGCAATAATGAAAAATACAATTTTTCTCTAATTCTTGAATGCTTCCTAGCTCCCACTATCATGAACCCAATTCTACCTTACATATCCGGCTGGACCGGAGGATGTACACTGGTACAGATAGGAACTGGAAACACAGGGAATCCAGGACGGATGAACCCCTCAAGACCAATGGTGAGAGTGGCGATACCGGGAGGGTTGAGGGAAGGTGGGGTAGAAAGGGGGAACTGATTACAAGGATCTACATATGACCTCCTCCCTGGGGGACGGACAGTGAAGAAACTGATATTTTTAAAGAAGATATATTTACAATTTCCTTATTACAAAAGTAGGCCCCAAAGGGGGTTACTAGGGCAGTAGCCTTAGCAAAAAATGACCCAGTTTTTCTGAGAAGAATAAATTCACCTTTCCTAAGTGAGCATAGGAACAAAAATAGTGCTTATGAAAATCAATTTAAATTATTCCTTCTATACAAGGGATGGGGGACGCATTGTATCTTCTGATTTATAGCAATAGCAGCTCTACCAGTAATTGCCATTTATTAATTGCCAACCATGCAAGCATCACACTAAATATTTTAAATGCAATCTCTACATCAATTCTCACACAATTCTTGCCTAGGTAGTCCTAGAAAACGTTAAATTTTCTCCATAATAATTTTAAGGTTAAATCTTTTGATAGTAGCTAACATTTATTTAGTGCTTAGTATTTGAGAGGGTCATGTTAAAATATCATCTCATTTATTTGCTCACAATTTCTCTATTTTTGTATTTATATTATTAGTGCCCATAACTAGCCATTTGTTCATTTTGCAAACAAATAAATACTTCTTGAACAGATGAATTAATCCCATATTACCTTTCTCAATTTAACAATGACCAAAAAGAAAAGAAACATGAAATAATTAGCCTAGTTAGTAAGATGTAAAAAATCTAGTTAGTAAGAGGTGGGAAAAAAAATCTGACTCCAAATCCTAGATGTTGAATCATTAGTTCGTAGTGTACAAACCACATATGTGCATAGCTAATGAAACACGATGCTATTGGTATATTTCAATTGATTCTAATAGTGACCTTGAGTGACAGAATAGAATTGTCCCATGGGGCTTTCCTGCTTGTTGTCTTTATAGATTTAGCAGATTGTCGTCTTCTGCAGAGCCAGTGGGTGGCTGTATCTCCAAACTTTCTTTTCGTTAGAGTCGAATGCTTCAGTGTTGTGTACCACCATGGCTTATTAATGGTATTAGTATCTGCATTGCCAGAAATGTTGAGATGATGCTTACATGACAGATGTGATAAAAGTCTGTGACTTTTTCTTTGAGATCTTGAATTTTGGGTGCTGCTTTTCAGAATAAAGGTTATCATTTTATGAAAGAGGAACAGGAAGAGCATTCCGGGGAGAAGAAGGAGGGCCAGTGTATTCTCCAATGTAGAAGTGGAACTTAACATCTAGGGCAATAAGCAAGTTTGCTTGATATTAGAAGGGAATTTAAGAAGGTTAAATGAAAATGAACGTTGTAAGAGGGAGCTTTGTAATAATTATTACAAATTGGGAACAGACTTAAGGAAAGCCCTGTAGGCTTTAGGCTAGGAAAGGATATCTCACAATAGATTTAAAGGAGTTGGTTTCTGTGGTTGGGGGTAGCTTAGATTGATTCTGGTGGTAATATCAGTTAGATGGCTTTGTGGTAGGCCACAATGGAAGGTGACTGCCATCTTCACAATCATGTTCATTTAGAACTGAATGCTTAGGACGGAGAGATGCTTCAGAGCCACACCACCCCGGCTCCCACAAAAAGGAAAAGATGACTGAAGATTACTTCCTTGAGTGGTAAGTGAAAGGCAGAGTGAATTTTCTCACCCATCATGCAAATGCTTGAAAAGTGATGGGGAAATATATTATTCTGTATAGCGTTGAATGAGTAGGAAAAAGCAGGCCAGTTTGACAAGTTATGGGTCACAAATAATGATTTCTCCTCTGAGTAGAATCTGACTCATTTGCAAGTTTTAGTTCATTGATTTTAACAACTGTGATCAATTCACCGAAGACACCAGCGTGCTATTGTCTTACCACCACATTACAGAATACTTTGTATCTCAGGACTCAAAATGCATTTGAAATTATGGCCTCTTTTCTTATATATTTGCTGAGATGCTGTTTCTGTGATTTTACAACACTGTGCATCTAAATGGTAGCAGAATTATAGAAATTGCCTTGCTTTTCATCCTGTGGCAGCCTGGTTCCACAGCTCCCACACAAAGCTTTTGCAATTATGCAAACTTTGGGGAGCAGAAAAAAAAGAGTGCTGCTTCTGTGTCAGTGTGTGGGCTACAGGCAGAACACAAGGAGCCCCTTGAAATGCAACCTGGAAAGGACGATTTAGAGAGTAATACATTTTGGCCATGAGGTCTTAGTCAAGAGCACTCTTTAGAGAAATCCTACTACAGTGAAGCAAAGAGCATGACCATAGATCAATTTTTAAAATCAGGATTTGCTGTGGTTTTAGCCAGAAGGGGTCATATAAATGACCAGCAGTAGCAGGAGGTCTTTCAGGGAAACCCAGTAAAGGACCAAAACAGAAGCCTAATTTCTCTAAGAGAACCAAGAAAAAATACATCTTTTTTCTTTTATGTTGGTTTATATTTTAATGTTAGGATTCTGTCCAGCTCAATTGAAATGATGGACAGGAAGTTGCTGATGACTCATAAAACATGGAAGGTATACCGACACTTAACCAGATGGAGGTAAGTTACTGAAAAACCAACATAAATACTAGGTCAGCTCAAAAAACATGCTTCTGGTTGATCAACGGATCCTGGCCAACAAAAATTTTCTCTCAGGGCAAAATGCAGATATAATTTTCTTTTAACTTGGTTGTGAAAATGTGTTCTTGCTGGACATATTTTGCTGGGTTGAAAGGGCAAGTATGTGACCCCGCTTCACAATCTAGCCGCAGGACACCTATCTTCCTCCCAAGAAAGAAGGAATAAAGAAAGAAGGAATAAATGCCAATGTTGGATTTTCCAGATAAAACTTAAATGGATTTTGTAGACTATATTACTGGTTACTGCATGGGCCTCGAATCCTGTAGATTAACCATTGCCTTTGTTATTAAGGGGACAAGGTGAACTTGTTTCATAACCTCAAACTCTATTCACATAGACTCTGCAATTTAAAAAAATGCTGAAACCATGTGATCAGAAAAGTATAATTATTTTGTACCAAGTGAATAAGATGGGTGTATACAGTGTAATCAAAATTCTTTCAAAATACCCTATTTAGGTACTCAACTTTCTAATAGTCTGAATGCTGAAGTGTTATAGCCTCAGAATTGCCTCAGGATCAAGGGAATTTTATGGAGAGCCAAATTATAGCTTTCTTTCAAGGACAAGAAACACATAATTTATTCAAGAAGAAAGGGTAAATAGAAGGCCTTTCATTTGAAGATGATTTTAAATGATACTATCCTACTTTGTAGATTTGGTAGAGTCTTATTTTGAAATATGATCAACATATATTGTATACAATAACATGGGCCATAGTTTCACATACATGGAGTAACTGCTCCCTCCATAGTCTGATAGGGTAAATATCCTTAGCATTGTGCTCATTTCAAAGTTAAAAAAATTTATGCTTAAAGGAATTTACCTAGTATTATACAGTATTAGAGTAGGAATTTAAACTTCACTTCAAACATTTACTACAGAAAAAACATTTTTTACATTGCCTGCACTTTTGGAGAATATTCTAATAATCTCCCATTGAATACATTTAAAATTTTTATTTAAAAGTGTTTTGTTTTACTTTTGAATGAACTGAATTTAAAAACGTACATAGTTTCTGTAGTTTCTGAGGATGTTTACTGATGTGTGTGTTTGCTTACACAGGGGAATAAACTCTTCTGGACAACAAAATATGTAGTGCTCAATATTCTTTGGAAACATTTTCTTAACCTACATTCTCTTCTGATTTAAGGGTGGTAGCTAATTAAATAAGGTACTTTAAAAATCCAATTAACATCTGTCTCTTTCTCCCCCAGATAGATTGCTACCAAAGTAGGTCACATCATACCCTGACTATTACATAAGCATTCTAACTAGTTTATTTACACTGCCTTTTCCCCAACATATTCTGTATACTATTGTCAGTTTATTCCTTGTAAAATTTTGCTGTGTCATTACTTTGCTCTTCTACTGAAAGGATTTAATGATGATAAAATTATTCTCATAAGAGTATTCCTTAATCTTCCCTTATCCTCCTCCACCCCCCACCAAAAGATTTTGTCTTTACTTATTTTATTGATGAAATTGTTGTTGTTTTCATCCTTATTCTTCTTTCAAGGAAAGAGGTTTAAATTTGCATTTCAGGAGAATTTCCCCTGTGAGGGTGAAGAACTAACTCTGCTCTTGTTTGTATTAACTTCAAATTCCAAAAAAGCATGTCTCTTACTTTGGAGCCCTGGTGGTGTAGTGGTTATGAATTGGGTGGCTTAGTGTGAGGTCTGCAGTTCCAAACCACCATCTGCTCTGTGGGAGCAAGGTGCAACTTCCCACACCCCTAAAGAGCCACCGTCCTAGAAACTCACAGGGGCAGTTCCAGCCTGTCCTGTCCAGTTACTATGTGTCAGCATGAGAGGTTGTTTGTTTGTTTGTTCGGTTTAGTGATGAATGGTTTTGCTTGACATGGTTTGTGACAACAAACTATAATGACATTAATAATAGCTTTGTTCTTTCATCAACTGAAATCATAATTATCTATACATCATATTTAATTGTGGCAGATATATCAAAATACCATTTATACTTATCACTAAGTAACCATGGCATTTATTAAACCCACCACTAGATCTTTTAATTTATTGTGTTAACAGAGCCCATGCATAAGGTGATTCCCTGCCCCCATGTTGATAACTATGTTTTGCAGATATTTGTTTCTCTTGCAGACATCTTATTTAAGCGTTTAGAAAAATTATCTGAGACATGATACATGGGCCTCACCAAATTGCCTATGTGTTCATGGCACAGAAAAGGTTATAAACCTCTGCTATAATGAGAATCCACTGTGTCCTGGATCTCCAAGATGGTATAAAGCAGAGTTGTGGATTCAGATGGGGGGGGGGAGAAAGAATGAGAGAGGAAGGAGAGACAGAGTGAATGAGTGAGTAAGAGAGCACGTGAGAGCCAGGAGAGGGAAAGCAGAGTGAGGAAGTGGGATAGGAGAATCCCAAAGGCTAGGGGATGCACGAGTTACAGGGCTCTAGAGTTGGTAAACACATTTAGGGTAAGGAGAAGGCATGGAAGAAAAGAGAAAAGGAGAAGTAAAGGGGTTTTTATAAGTATCTATTCTCAAGGAGGAACATGTTCATCAAACACAAAGAAAGGGGAGGGGGGCGAAGATGGAGGGAGGACAGGGGGTGGGGACAGGGGAGACAATGACATGGGGAGAGCAGGGCACTGACCCATCCAGGGGGAGAGTATTGGTTATATCTCCACAGAATTGGGAGTGTGCAGGCAGACCCCAATATGGCCCATCAAATCTTGAGGTCAACGTACTTACATGGAGGTACTCATGAAAAAGTGGGCTGAGGGAGGGTCGAGATCCCACATGGGCACCCAAACCCAAAGGACCGAAGTCCCTGCACAGGGCTGGTGGGGTACAGAGGAGATTGCAGGGCTGACAACAGCTCGACACGACGACCCCTCCCTGGGGCACACCAACAGAGGACAATACTGGGGACACATGGCGGGGAGTTAGTCTGCTCTGAACACCCCACACAGGGGTGAAACAAGAAGAGAATCTAACAGATCAAAGTAAAGCCACAATGCCTCCGCTAAGGGGCATTTCCCACCATACTCGAGTCAATAATTTTCCCCAGGTTTTAGGGGGCAAAACTAGGTGTCTCAGCTTATATTCGGGTTGGCTACTACTCAAATATATACGGTTAGTACATTGATTTATAAAAATAGAGGCATTGGCCTATGTAAATATATTTATAAGTAAACACAGTGAGGTAGTGGACAGACTTTGGGCCTCTGCTCAAGCCCTCCCTCAATTAAAGAACACTTTGTTCTAATAAACTGCATTCTGTGATGCTCACCCTCCTGGCATGATCCCTGAAGACAAAATAGTGCATAAGCCAATGTGGTGAGAAAAGCAGATGTTTTCCAGCTATCCAAAGCTATAGCATCTGGGGTCTTAAAGGCTTGAAGATAAACAAGCAACCATCTAGCTCAGAAGCAACAAGGCCCACATGGAAGAAGCACACAGCCTGTGCGATCATGAGGTGTCAATGGGATCGGGTAACAGGCATCAGAAGACCCCAAACAAACAAACAAATGAACAAAAAAAATCATATTATTGAGAATGAGGGAGGTCAGAGCAGAGACACAAAGCCCATCTGTAGAGAGTGGGACATCACTTCACAGAAGGATGACAAGGAAGGGATGCGTCAGCCAGGTTGTGGTATAGCACTTTTAAAGCACACAATATTCCTCTCGTTCCTTTAGCCTCCCTCACCCCTAATTATTGTGATCCCAGTCCTGCCTTTTCCTGTTGGCTAGACTAGAGCATGTACACGGGTACAGATAAGAGATAAGAGCTCATGATCGATGGAATCCAGGAACAGGTTTGGGAGTTGAAATACCAGGAGGGTATGCAAAAGGTGGGGACAAAAGGGGAGGAAGGGGAACTGATTGCAATAACCACCACCACTATCACCCACCAGGGAATGAGCAACAGAAACCATGGGGAAGGGAGATAGTGGTTGGTGTAAGATATGAAAATAATAATAGTTTATCGTTTATCAAGGGGTCATGAGGGGCACGGGAGAGGAGCTGATACCATGAGCTAATACCATGATGGCAACATATGTACAAATATGCTTGATAATGCTGTATGGGTTGTTATAAGAGCTATATGAGCTGACAATAGAAGCATCTTTTAATACAAGAAGAAGAAAGAAAGAAATCATTGAGAAGATTGAAAAAAATTCTTGTTAATATTTTGAAAAACATGAAGATGAAGATTTCTGTTAATGGTTTAGTTTTGCTTTTGACCTGCTCCTCTTTCGATAAGTTCTGTATGGAACTAAGTTGAAAGATCAGGATTTATTTGAGTTTTACCTCCAGGGGCTTCTCAATGATGCTCTCCCGGAGAAAATAAAAATGAAACTGACAAAAGACAACAACAACAACAACAAAAAACCAAACAGACTCCCAGAAATGTATCAGTCTGCCTAGTTCCCAATGTTAGCCCTTTATTTGAACCCAGTCAGACTTTTCACTATTTCTTGACTATTTCCAGCCACATCCTACTTCTATGCCTCTCCCTTTGCTAGGATTCTGTCCTGAATAGTCAGACTTCACCGTTTCCCCACAACCTTTTCAATGACGTGAACCCAGCTGTGCTGCCCCTGTACAATCTTCTTCAATGACTACTGAGTAGGAGTTGGCAAACTGAGCTACGGTCAATTAATAGGGCCCTTCTAGCCATAGTCCCTTTTGGGATAGATTAGGGTGTGGAGCTTCATATGCTGTGTCTACAGTTTCATTTGGAGGGCCTTTTCTATGATGCTCATGGACTGAAGTGGGATTGAGACCTGGCCTTGGCGGAGGGTGCGGACCAAGTCACATCCTTCGTGTACCTGGGCCCCTCTTTGATTTTACCTTGGTGGAGGATGTAACTTAAGGGGATATGGGCAAATCTGGTGCTGGCACCATGGCCCCCCCTGGGAGCCAGACCTCTATTTCCAGGCTGGGTTTTGGAATATGCAAGACCTGCAGTGGCTGTTGGACATTCTTGACTTCTGGCTCTGGACGCTGCATTTGGCTCACCGCTGCCTGCCCTGGATTTTGGACTGCCCAGCTCCCACCACCAAGTGAGAGATGGCCTCAAAATATTGTGCACTCCTGTGCGGTGTTCCAGCAAATTTCAGAATTCGGGAGATAAGGGAATATATTCGAGGAAGGAGTTGGGGGTGGGGGTTAGGAAATCAGGCAAGGGAGCATCTTGGAAAGCTGGTCGTTTGGGACAGTTTTAATCGTCAACTCCTTCGATTAGTCTGGCATTAATTCTTAAAAAAGAAATTATTACCACAAAACTGTTCAGTACATAGACAATTAGAAAACATTCTGGGCTTTTTGAGTCAACTCTTCAATTATGGATGTATATTGCAGTCATATGCAAATACATATATGAATGAGTAGCTATGTTCTAATAAAACTTTATTTATAGAAACAAATTGGTCAAAAAGGTAATAATTCACTTATCCCTGATTCCAACTACAGCAATAGCTTCTTCTCTGTGAAATGTACCAAGAGCTATTCTTACAGTTACCTATTAAGTACTGATTTATAATCTTGCCCTGTTAGTTACATTTTTTACTATACATTCTGTCTGGAACTTATTCGAGAGTGTGGGCCTTACTGTTGAAACAACCCTATTGTACTTAGGATGGCTATGAATTGGAACTACTGATGGTATCTCACAACAATAACAATAACAAAGAAAGAACAAATTACTACAGGTCACTGAAGTATAATGTTAGACCTACACACATTGCTTAAGTAGAACTAGTCTCCTATCTGTTTGTAATTGAGCTTCAATCCCATATAATGGTCAATTTTGACAAACCATCCTCCAAACTATAAAGAAATATTTGTAAAATTAAAAATATATATATACTAATCCTGTTGACTTTTACTTTAGAGAAGAATTAATAACATTTTACCTAAGATGATTCTTTTTCTACTTTCATTTTAATATCTAAGTATTTATACTAATCAATGCTAATTCATTAGAAATGGAAAGTTTCACTAATATTCTTGAAAGGATTTCATGGTTTAGTTTATTATATTTTCTATAAATGCAGATTCATTAGATAAAGTTTGGAATCAAATGGCTAAGGTTTGAGATCCAGCTCCATCTATGACATTGAATAAATTATGCAATATTTCCTTTTAGTTTCATGTAATAAAATGATGCACTTATATTGACTACCTTACAATGTGCAATGGACCATGGACATGAAAGTGCTTTCCTAATATGTAGCATAACATAAATGGCCCTTGTTGCCTCTACTCAAGTACTCCCTCAATGTAAGAACACTTTGTTCTATTAACCTGGCATTCTATGATGCTCACCTTCCTGACACGATCATGGAAGACAGAACGGGTGCATAAGCAAGTGTGGTGTAAAAAGTTGATGGTGCCAGGTTATCAAAAGATATTGGATCTGGAGTCTTAAATGCTTAAAGATAAACAAGTGGCCATCTGGCTGAGAAGCAACAAATCCCACGTGGAAGAATCACACTAGCCTATGTGGTCATGAGTTGTCGATAGGATCAGGTATCAGGCATAAAGACCCATAACAAAAAATCATATCATTGTGAGTGAGGGGGAGTGCGGAGTGGAGTCCCAAAGCCCATCTGTAGACAACTGGACATCCCCTTACAGAAGGGTCGCAGGGAGGAGAAGAGCCAGTCAGGGTACAGTATGGGACCAATAAAACATATAACTTTCCTCTAGTTCATTAATGCTCCCACCCCATCCCCACTATAATGACTCCAGTTCAACCTTACAAATCTGGCTCAACCAGAGCATGTACACAGGTACAGATGAGAGCTGGAAACACAGGGAATACAGGAAAGATCAACCCCTCAGGACCAATATTGAGAGTAGATATACCAGGAAGAAAAGGGGAAGGTGGGGGGAGATAGGAGGATTCAACCACGATGATCTACTTATAATCCCTTCCCAGGGGGGCTTGGACAACAGAAAAGTGGGTGAAGGGAGACATCAGTCAGTGTAAGACATGAAATAAACAATAATTTATAAATTATCAAGGGTTCATGAGGGAGGGAGGGTGGGGGAAGGAGGGGAAAATGAGAAGCTGATACCAAGGGCTCAAGTAGAAAGAAAATGTTCTGAAAATGATGATGGCAACAAATGTACAAATGTTCTTGACACATGGATGAATTTATGGGTTGTGATAAGAGTTGTACGAGTGTCCCAAGAAAGATTATTTTTTAAAATGGCTCTTGTTAATGATGCAATAATTTACACTAGAGATAAGTTTCTTTGGTGCCTATAAATGTAAACCAAACCCACTGTCATTTAGTCCATGTTAATTCACGGCATTCCTCCATAGGGTGACTGGCAATAACAACTCTTTGTGGGAGCAGCCAGCCTCATCTTTATCCCTCAAGGAGCTCACCGTGTCTCCAGGGATTCATGTATACACAATAATTTATTCATTCTTTCTTGTTCTTATTCTCAGAGACAGGCGTGGACAAAACGACTAGGTAGTCAAAGTTGTGTTGAGGCATTTATTAGAGAACACAGACCTATAGTCATGGGCCATGGAGGCTTTTCAGGCTTACAAAGTAAATGGTTTGGGTAGGGTTGTTAATTGAAGAGTCTGTATGTGTTTCTTGGGGAAAGGTTTCTGGTTGGGGCAGTTTGTGCAGTCATACGATTTTAACAAACTCTTTCCTGGCTCCCACTTTCAGTAGGTGTGTGTGCAGCTTTGTGCCATATTTGAGTCTGGAAATTTGAAATGGCATCGGTAGCAAGGTTACCTGGGATGCTTAACTAGTAGAGCATGCATACAACTCTTTTATTTATAGTTCGAATCCCAGGTTAGTACTGAATCATCTGTGTTAGTCTGGGTACTTTAGAGAAACAAATCCACAGAAACTCATGTATAAGACACAGTTTTATATAAAGGTTAAGTGTGCATCAAGAAAACATCCCAACTCAGTGCTGTCCAAGCCCACAAGTCCAACATTAACCCACATGTCCAATACCAATCCACAATGTCCTCCTCCATCTCACAAAACCCACACTATGATGCCATCTGCAGCAGGAAAATCGAGTCAGTGAATGTGTAAGCATCTCAGCGCTGGCAGGGGTCTCCACACGGCTGCTCCAGCACCCAGGGCTGCATCGTGGCAGATCCATTTGGCTTCTCCTCGGGGATGTCTTGCAGGAAGTGAGCCTTGCAAGCTAAAGCAGGGAACTAAATAAGGCAGCTGCACCCTGGTCTGACCATCAGAAAGCAAGAAACCTGAGAACTAGAAAGGTGAGGCTCACTGAGCTATTTATCTCTCTGCCCTTCAATTAACTGCACGTGTTTATGGGCCAGGTTGGCACAATAATCTAACTCTCTCATCACCCTTTAGGTGACTTTTTAGGTCCATTTTTGTGCATGACTCTTAACATTGTTGAACCTGATCTTTGAGGAGAAGGAAGTTAGTGATCTGAAAGACAATGGAGTCTAGACTAATTTGGTTTTGTGAGTTCTTTTACCATGTCATATTGTCTAACCGGCTCCTGTTGATGTCTATCATGCTCCCCTTAAGGATTGTCTCTACAAACTGTTGTTTCTCCATATATTGCCTACTTCCTGAATTAATTTCATTTTGCAGACATTATGTCCACTGTAGACTAATTATCTCCACCATTTTTGTTGTTAAGTGTCAAGAAATAATGGCATGAAATCCAGATTTATTCCCTTAAATAGCTGATAGCTGTGTAATATCAATTCTCTCTAAACTTCATTTTCTTGTTCTGTAGGGCGTTATATATTTAGATATATACTGAAAACATGCTTTAGATGGAGTAAGAGTTATGCCTGTCCCATTGCACTGGATATTTTGGGAGTACTTAATTTAAACCCCAAGAGAAAGAACTTGATGGAAGTGACAGAAAAAGAGTCAAGGCTGAATAAAATACACTTTCCTTTGTCCTCCACAGTCTAAATACTTGTAAGAGAGAGTTAAAGCTCAACCCTAAGAGGATAGCAGTGTCCAAATGGAACTAAATCAAACATTATGAATTAGTTCATAGATTTAATTCCAGAAATTCAAAAGCCAACCCTCCCTGCCATCAAGTCCGTTCTAACTCATAGTGACCTTTTAGGACAGAGCAGAATTGCCTCTGAGGTTTCTGAGACACTAATTCTTTGCAGAGTCACTGCCAGGCTTAAGTTGCTGACTTCGTGCTTAGAAGCCCAATGCTTGACCCACAGTACCAAGGTTCCTCTCTTGAAATGCAGGAAGGAGATGCTTGGAGTGTTGAGCATAGAAAACTGAGATTGATTCAGGAGAACTGGTCTCAGAGAAATCAAGGAAGAGGAAAACCTGGTCTCAGTGCCTGCAGGAATAAATCATGAAGTACAAGCTACTGATGGAAAAATGAATCACTGAACTGATCTTTTCCTGTATAACATCTTTTCAAGGAAAGAGTGAAATCTTGGACACTCAAAATCTCATCAAGATTTAGGCTAACACCTGAGGCTGTCACATCTTTACAGAGATGGTGTGTCACAAGGAGACAGTAGGGTTTGGGGTTCAGACAATTAATTGTATGAAACTCAGATTTGTCCCCTTAATATTGGTGTGATGTCAATTTTCTCTAAGCTTCATGTTCTAAATATGTAGAATGTTATGTAGAAAGTAGGCAATGCAGGGTCTGCCACTTAGCTTGCATGAAATGATTAATTCTTCTTCAGATCATCTGAAGCTAGATTGAAAAGAGGAAAACATTATTTCCTACATGATTTTCTAGTTTGGTGACAGTTGCTCTGATTTTTCCAGACTGATAGGCCCTTATTGAGCACACATGAATTGGCTGGATGAGCATTTGTTTGGCTGAAATGAATTAGGATGGGATAAAAACATTTAGACTTTTAAAGCCTCTAAATGGTCTGTTTTATGTGCTTCCTTTTAAATTTTAATTTGTGCAAGATTGATTTCCTGTTTTTAGATAGACTTTCCTATCAGAAATTGTGTTAATTTATGCAGATGACTGAAACATATCAAATTCCTTCCATACACTTCACACAATGGATTTTGCAATGGGAGGCATTTCCTGGATTCACACAAATTGAAAAATTGAAACCCTGGTGCAACTGTCCTTGTTATGCAACAATTTTCCATCTGTTAACTTAGAATCATATACATAGATTTCTTTGCATTTTTCTTTTCTGTCTCAGACGCTAATTATAAATAGGCTTATTAGGATTGGCTTCTATATTTACTTCCTGTACCTTTGAAGTTACTTTCTTTGTTATTCTTTTATATCCTGTGAACTTCATTATTAATGACAACATTGGTTTATTTTCTGAAAAATATCTGAGTGGCATTTTCAGTGTTTGAAGTAGATAGGTTGTCCAATATAATATAGTAATCTATATATATTTATCAAACCTTTAGTTGAAGACAACAACTCTTGTGATTTTAAACAGGAAGGGAGTAACTAAGGGATATGACATGATTCACAGAACCATTAGAAAACTGGAGAAATAGTTGGTTTTCGGAGCAAGAATAGGAACTTACCAATTCATTGCTTAAGGAACACAAACTTGTCATTAACAATTGTCATAACATGGTCCTTCTATCCATACACCTCTGTTTTGTGATGTGTTATAAATTCTAGGCTCTGCATCTGCAGTTTTAGTCCCATTTTATACTGAGTTATCTGTCACGCTAATGAGGCAGGAGTAACGTGAGATATATTTTGAGTCCCCATTTTCCTAGAGGGATGGTGTCTTTAGGGGTATGGAGTGCAAATGAACTGTCTTTGATATCTGTGTTAAAACAACAAAAATAGCTTCTGCTTTTAAGCTGTCCCCTTAATGGGCAAACTGCCAGCTCCCTGCTTAATTGAGAAAAGCAGGAGATTGGAATTATGGAATTGGCTGAGACTGGACTTGGCCCAACTGTGCATGCACAGATGACCCGTACGGAGTCAATAGTGACAAACGTCAATGAGAAAACCAGTTAACTTCCTCAGAAAGCCAAAGGCTGAGGACCCAGGACGCCATCGTGAACTGTGCTCAGCCAATTTGAAAAAGTTCACTGCTTTGCTCAGGTTCTTCTGTCTGGCTTGCCTGTGCCAGATGTTCGGCTATTGGGACTTGAATTGGCAGCCTATTGCCTGACCTGATTCATCAACTTAATTAGGTTCTAAGTTTTTTGAGTCAACAGCCACTTTGAATGAGGTATGAATGAGGAAAATCCTCCAGAGGGATGTCTGAATTTAATAGGAATTTTGTTAATATTTAGGAAAACAACTCCTTTTTTTGCTAGGTCTTCTCTTCATCGTTTGGAAGGTCCTAAATGTTCTTTCTCTTTTCTTAAATACTTTTATTGAGGGCTCTTAAATCCATGATCACAATCCATACGTTCATCCAGTGTGTCAAGCATATTTGCACATATGCTGCCATCATCGTTTCAAAGCATTCTCTTCCCACTTAAGCCCCTGATTTCAGCTCCACATTTCTTCCCTCTCCCTCCCCCCCCACCTTCCCTCATTAACCCTTGATAAATTATTGATTATTATTTTCATATATTATATTGTCTTCCGTCACCCCTCACCTACTTCTGTTGTTTGTCTTCCTGGCAGGGACCTATAGATTGAGCCTTGTGATTGTTTATCTATCCTGGATTCCCTATGTTGTGGGCTCTTATCTGTAGCACTGTGCATGTTCTGGTCTAAGCCTATTTTTAAGGTAGAATTGAAGTTATGATAGTGAGGGGAAGGAAACACCAAAGAACTAGAGCAAAGTGGTGAATTTCATCAGTGCTATACTGCACTCTGACTGGTTCATCTCTTCCCTATAACCCCTCTGCGAAGGGATGTCCTATTGTTTACAGATGGGCATTGTGTCCCTACTCCATGCCACTACCACCAAACCACCAATTCACATGACAATTGTTAATGACAAGTTTGTGTTCCTTGAGCAATGATTTTGTTCTGGTTCTTAGATGCCTAATACCTGATCCCATCAACACCTCATGATCACACAAGCTGGTGTGCTTCTTCCATGTGGGCTTTATTGTTCCTCAGCTAGATTGCCATTTGTTTATCTTCAAGCCTTCAAGACACCAGATGCTATATCTTTTGATAGCCAGGTACCATCAGCTTTCTTCAACACATTTGCTTATGCACTCATTTTTTTCTTCAGCGATTGTGTATGGAAGGTGAGCATCACAGAATGCCAGATTATTAGAGCAGAGTGTTCTTGTGCTGAGGGAGTACTTGAGGTAAGGCCCAATGTCTATCTGCAATCTTAATTCTTTACATAGATATGAGTACATAGATCTAGTCCCCATCTCGTTTTATATATATGTACATGCCTGTATTCAGACCTCTACAAATGTCCTTTGCCTCCTGGTTCTTTCGTCTATTTCCTTTTACTTTCCTCTTGTCCAACCATCATGTTCAGCCTTCATTCTGGCTTAGTGATTCCTCACTGCTACATTGTCCTTGATTAAGCTCCACTAAGCATTCTACGCCTTTCTCTCCATTTATTTTAGTTTACTTGTTGTTCCCTTGTCCCTCGGTTGGTCCCTACCCCTTCTTTCTCCCACCTCCCCTTCTCCTGTATGTGCCCTGGAACTATTGGTCCCATTCTTTTCCCACCTATTATATCTAGAGACATTAATAAGCGCAAAAAAACAGACAAAGCCAAACAAAACAACAAAGGATGTCAAGACCAGCAAAACAAAAAGAAAACAAAACAACAACAAAAAGAAAGCAACGGACAAAAATGGAAAAGGCTATAAATAGTTCAAGGTCTTTTTGTTGGCATTTTATGAGTGTTTTCCAGGCAAGTCTGAGGGGTGCCACACTCTATCTCAAAGACTATTGTTGGTATCCCCGAGGGATTTCATCACTTTGTGCCCATTGCTGCTCTGTTGCATTCCTTTAGTGTTTTGCCCCAATGTGATGGTATCAGACTGTGCACAATTCCCACTCTGTGTCTCCAGTGTTGTCCCCCACAACCCTATGGTTGAGTGAAGGACATTATGTCTCATGGTGTGGCAGGTCCTCTCTGTGTGTTGTCTGCTCCATGCAGGAATATTGTCCTATGTCCTTGGTGGGCCAGGATATCCTCCCCTTCCTCTCCATCCCTTTCCATACCTCCCTTGTGCTCTACTCAGACACACACCTCTCCCCAAGCTGTAGCCCAGGGCTCTCCTCTGAAGTTCATTCTCATGGGGGCAGGAGGTGGGGTTCCACATATTTGGGATTGGGACTGGCTCCGCAGACCTCTCTATTGGTCCCCTGATACATGCCAGTATGTTGTATTCATGTCTTGGTGCATCATGTTGAAGCCTGGTCTTTCTCTCCCTCTACTATGGAGATAAAACCATATCCTCCCCTTGGGTGGGATAGTGCCCTGCTCCACTTCTACCCATGTCTTTTTTCTTTCCCCCTCCTATTTAGATGGCTGCCATATGTATCCCTCAATTGGGTTTGGTCCCTGCCATAGTATCTGGACCTCACCCCAGCAATGTATGTATATAGTAACTTTTCCCCTATGCTCCATGTTTTTTAAGCTTACCTCAGTGGACTCAGGTTGTACTTGTCCTTTTGTGTTGGCTTACTTCACTTAGAATAATTTCTTGCAGTTCTTCCCACGTGGCTATGTGCTTCATGTGTCCATAGCTGTGTTTTAGGGATGCTTAGTACTCCATTGTATGTATACATCACAGGTTTTTTTATCCATTCTCTGTTGATGGAAATTTGGGTCATTTAGAACTGATTGCAATCATGAACTGTGCCATGATGAACAATGGAACACAGATGTTTGGCTGTGGTTTGTTTCTTGCCTCTTATATGTCCAGTAGGGGGGATTGCTTGGTTGTATGGCAGCTCAATTTTCGCCTGTTTTAGATATCACCAAATCAATTTCCATAGTGGTTGCACATACCTAGAGGTCTACCCGCAGTGGACAAGAATTCCTATTTGACCACGGCCCCTCCAACACTTGTTAATTTCTGATTTTTTTAATTAGGCTATCTTTTAAGATGTTATGTGGTATCTTGTTTTAATTTGCATTTCTCTTATGGCTAATGATCTGGAACATTTTCTAATATATTTATTGGCCATTTGGATTTTTGCCCCTGTTAAACTTCTGTTCAGGTCCTTTGCCCACCTCATTAGTGGACAGTTAGTTTTGTTTCTTTTGTAGGCTAGCAGAGTCCAGGAGATTTTAACAATCAGGCCTTTGTCTGATGTGTCATTGCTCATATGTCTTCCAGTCCGTGGGCTCTCAATACTCCCTTGGTGAATTATTTCGCTGTACACAGGTGTTTATCCTCAGTATATCCCACTTGCCAATTTGCGACTCCTCTATATTTGTACCCTTCCCCATTTCTGCTAGCTTATGTATTCCCTGTGCCAAGGTTCTCAGGTTTGTTTCAATTTCCTCATGAATAGTCCTAATAGTTTGGGGGTTTGCCTCAAGGTCTGTGATCCACCATGTGTTTATTCTTGTACATGGAGCGAGGTAAGGGTCTTGCTTCCTTTTTCTGCAGGTAGAGAGCCCTTTTTTCCAGCGCAACTTATTGACGAGGGCATTTGATATTTTTGGGGCCCTTATCAAAAATCAGTTGTCTGTATGCTGATGTTTTTATTTCTGGGTTTTCAGCTCTTTTCCTTTGGTCTGAATATCTGTTGTTGTACCAGTAACACACTGTTTTGACCACTGTGGCTGTATAATAGGTGATAAAGTCAGTAGAACAAGCCTTCCCGCTTTGTCCTTCTTGAGGAATTTTTGGCTAATTCTGGGCTTCTTCCCTCTCCATATGAAGTTGGTAATCAGCTTTTCCATTTCATTGAAGAAGGATGATTGTATTTGTATTGGGATAGCATTAAACTTATGTAGTGCCTTGGGTAGAATTGATATCTTTACTTAATTGAGTCTTAGTGCTAGTCTGGGTACTTTGGAGTAACAAATCCACAGAAACTCATGTATAAGAGAGAGTTTAAATAAAGGTTAAGTGCTCATCAAGAAAACATCCCAACCCAGTGCTGCCCAAGCTCACAAGTCCAACATTAGCCCATTAAGCCATATGTCCAACACCAATCCACAAAGTCCTCCTCCATCTCACAAAACACACACTAAGATGCCAACTGCAGGAGGAAAGCTGAGTCAGTGAATGTGTAAACATCTCAGCACTATCAGGGGTCTCCACACGGGTGCTCCAGCATTCAGGGCTGCATCAGGGTAGGTCCATGTGGCTTCTCCTCTTGCAGGGCGTGAGCCTTGCCAGCTGAAGCAGGGAACTGTCTAAGGCAGCTGCACCTTGGTCTGACCATCAGAAAACAAGTGACCTGAGAACTAGAAAGGCAAGGCTCACTGAGCCATTTATCTCTCCACCCTTCTATTAACCACACATATATTTATCAGCCAGGTTGGCACTATAAATTAACTAATTCAGTCTTCTAATCCTTGAGCATGGATATTCTTCCATTTGTTGTGGTCACTCTTCTTTTCTTGTAATAATGTTCTATAGTTTTCCTCCTACAGATAGTTTGTTTTTTAGTCAGGTATATCCCTAGATATTTCAATTTGTGCTTCAGTTGTACTACCTTTTTAATAGCCTCTTCTGTGACCTTGTCTGATGTATATAGCAGTCCAATAGACTTCTATGTGTTGATCTTATATCCTGCCATTCTGCCATATACCTCTGTCACATCCAACACTCCATTTGTGGAGTCTTGGGGATTTTTGATGTATAGAATCATATCATATTAGAATGATAGTTTCATGTCTTTCTTCCCCAGATGAATACCTTTGATGTCTTTTCTTTGTCTTAAGTTGTTAACTAGGACCTCCAGTATGATATTAAATAGGAGTGGGGACAAGGGGCATCCGTATCTAGTCCCCTTTTTCAGACTTGAAGGTAAACAGGTGATCATCTAGCTGAGGAGCAACAAAGCCTATATGGAAGAAGCACACCAGCCTGTGTGATCATGAAGTGTTATTTGGATTAGGTATTACCCATCAAAGACTCAGAACCAAAAATTACATCTATGTGAATGAGGGGGATGGCAGAGTGGAGTCCTAAAGCCCATCTCTAGACAATTGGCCCTCCCCTTGCAGAGGTTTCCCAAGGAGTAGTTGAGCCAGTCAGGGTGAAGTATAGCCCTGATGAAACCTACAACTTGATTCAGCATATCGTAAACTGAAATAAGAGAAGAAAAATTATGTCCTTGATTTTCAGCATTGAAAAATTCAATGGGAAAATATTGAACGATGCAGGAAGCATCAAAAGAAGATGCACAGCCGCTGCCCCACAAAGAATTAGTTGGAAGCCCTCCATTTGCAGCCGTAGTGTGTCTGATCACGAGCCAGTGATACGGAGAAAGGTGTCAACGGTGTCCTGAAAGCTTTAGCCAAAAGCACGGCTGCAGGAATTGATGGAATACCAATTTAAATAGTTCAGCAAGCTTGTAAAAGATGCATTCACTCATCTGTGCTAAGGGAGTTGGAAGACAGCTAGTTACCTGGCCAACTGACTGGAAAAGATTCATATTTTACCCATTCCAAAGAAAGACAAACCAGCAGAATGAGCAAATTATAAAGCAATATCGTTGATATCAAATTCAAGTAAAATTTTATTGAATGCCATTCAACAATGTTTGCAGCAGTAACTAGAATAATTATGGGGGGGGAGGATACACCACTTACATCCACCTTTCTTGATTTTGAACTCCCTTATAAGCTTATAGATATTATCGTATGACTGACAACAGGGTATGTCAATGCATCTCCAAATATTCTTTCGGTGATAAATTCTTCATCCCTCTTCTTGATCTTCCCATAGTTGGCATAGCAAACCATGTGACTGTCAGACTCAAAATGCCTATACCAGTCCATTTCAATTCACTGATAGCTAGGATATCAATCTTTATGTGTTCCATTTCAATTTTGATGACTTCCAATTTTCCTAAATTCATATTTCATACATCGCGTGTTCTGATTATTAATGAATGCTTGTCGTTGTTTCTTCTTTTTTTTAAGCCATGTCCCATAACTTTTTTTAAGTTATGCCCCATGCCCTGTCCATTCCTTTCAGATGCCTTTAAGGTTCACTTTACATAAAGGAAGCAGCTCATCCAAGTCAGATATAGAATGCCTTGATACCTGAGCAGTTAATCTTGTGACACTTTCTCTGACAGTATTACTGCCTCTCATAGGGCTTTCAGTGGCTAATACTGCAGAAGTGGACAACCTAGTCCTTCTTTCTCGTCTGTTTGTAGTAGAAACTGCTGAAACCTGTTGGCCATTGATGACCAAGCTGGTATTTGAATGTCTGATGGCTTGGCTTTCAGCATGACAGCAGCCTACAAACCACCCCAGTACAACTAACTGATAGACGCACGGAGGAAAGGTGAGCATAGTACATAGTCGATGGGTGTCGCTCATTTTCTTGGCTCTTTTACAGTTATAGCAACACCTTTGTAACACTAGCTACTCCCACGATGGCCATCTTATCCCCAAACTGTTGGCACTACACCTTCTATTACCATCTCAGGGATCCTTTAAAAATGAACATAATCTCTATATTCATGAAGTCCAGGGTTCTTGGGAGAAAAGTCCATTACTATATCCCTAGGTCCAATTTTTTAATAGGCAACCTAAACTCTAAGTCTAGAAATAGACTCAACTTTGGGTCTTTACATATCAATTTTGTGTTCTAAATGAAATCAGTGTTGAACCTAGGTTTATATATGACCCTTGTTTTGGATGCATCTGTCACATTACGTCCCCAGCCCCAAGCGAGCACCCTAAAACTCTCCCTAAGCTAATTCACTCACTCAGTAGTGGGATTCAAATAATTTAACACCTAACTCTTTTCCCTAAAGACTGTTTTTAGAGTAAAAAAGATCTACCACAAAAGGTAGTTTATTATTTCGTAGTTAATACATAAATAAGAACAATAAAACAAACACACAAAACTAGATTATGTTGTAAGAGAGTTTTAAAATACTAATGAAAAACTATGAAATGATACCAGAAAAACAGTAAAACTGTTAAGATATTTCCATATTGCTTCTTGATTGGCATGCGCACTTTCAACATTCGTCACCTTTATCCTAACACCATCACTGTGTGGGTTCTCCTGAACCATCTTTTCACTGTAGGAATCGGATCCCACTCCTTTAGAGGTAGGCCACTGAAAAAGCAGTCGTTGTATTTGATATATTAGAAACAGGTTACCTCTCCTCTCGGAACATATTATGTTCAAATTTGAAAACTCCTTTCTACTTCTGCTAAACTTACAGCAGATGTTCTGATAATACTTTTTTCTCCTTGAATACTTTCAGGAACTACTTAATCCAGACATACTATCTTGTGGGAATTTGGGTGAGGTAGTTAGTTTATTGTGCCAACCTGGCCGATAAACACATGTGGGGTTAATTGAAGGGCAAAAGGATAAATGGATTGGTGAGCCTCACGTTTCTAGTTCTAGGGTCTCTTGCTTTGTGATGGTCAGACCAGGGTGCAGCTTCCTTAGCCAGTTCCTTGCTTCAGCTGGCAAGGCTTACTTCCTGCAAGACATTCCTGAGGAGAAGCCACACGGAACTACCCTGATGCAGCCCTGGGTGCTGGAGCAGCCATGTGAAGACCCATGCCAGCGCTGAGATGTTTACACACTCACTGATTAGACTTTCCTCCTACAGTCGGCATCTTAGTGTGTGTTTTGTGAGATAGAGGAGGACTTTGTGGATTGGTGTTGAACATATGGGTTAATGGGTTAATGTTGGACTTGTGGGCTTGGGCAGCACTGGGTTGGGATGTTTCCTTGATGTGCACTTAACCTTTATATAAAACTCTTTCTTATACATGAATTTTTGTTGATTTGTCTCTCTAAAAGTACCCAGACTAAGACATTGGGGGTATAACACAAAGCTAAAATGAATGACAACTTTTCCTCCTTGGTTATTTGACACTACTCTTCATGTTATATGTTTATTTACAGAAGTAACCAACACAAGGGAATAAAAATGAAGTATTTCATCAAAATAATGATGAGTTTTATTGAACAAATCAATACAAGAATAGCTCTAAGTTTGGGGGTTTTTTTTAGAATACACTGAAGTGCAGATGAACATTTAAAAAGTAAGGAATGTAAATTGGGGATTTCCACCTTGGGCGGCTGCTCATCATAGATAGAACTTTGAATATAAGTACCATTTTAATAACCAATTTTTAATAATAACCAGTTCTACCTAACCGGTGAAAACTGACTCTATTCCACCCCTGCATCCACTGCTGTTGAGTTGATTCTGACTCACAGTGGTCTCATAGGACTTAGAAGGACCTCCCCACTGAGTTTCCCTACTGTGAATCCTTATGGAAGCAGCCTGCCACATGCTTCCCTTACGCCAACCTCCATTTCTGTTGGCAACTGAGCTCTTAGACATGGAAATGCCAGGGATCTAACTTTCTCTAACAAAGCTGAAATGAGAGAAAGGTTGGTTTTCCACCATCTTCACATTAATACAAGCTAATTCCTCTCCTCCCCTCCCTTGAATTCTCGCTCTCCCCTGTGTTCTCCTTCTCCTTGGTACAAATGAAAGCAAAGCCCTGCGCTTTACTGTTGAGTTCATTATTCTGACTGCTAGGCACCTGCTTCCTGCTGCTCCTTTTGTGTGGAAAGCTTTAAGCCTTTCTTCCATTTGGCTTAAGATGCTTTAAGAGTCATGTCAGTGGGATGTAATTAAAAAAGACAAGAACAGCAGGGAAAATGCCAGGCAATTACTAGAAGACACAGGGTAAAAACAAGGTTGAGACAAAATAGTTTATATCAAAAGAAATTCTGATTACCACCACAGTCATTATTGGTATTTAGCATTTATTGAGCAACAACATGGAGTCACACACTGTAGAGAGCATAGAATTAGACCCTTTTCTAGCAAGGAACAATGTCTAAAGAGCTATGGGATTCTTCCAAAGCTTCTAGGCTCAGATCACAGGGGGAGCAGGGGTTCTCCTTCTATGTAGACTCTTGTTGTTTTTATGGGGAATAAATAAGGCAATCAACTTACAAATGAGATCTGCTCATAGTGAGCATTTGGTACAATTAGTTACCCAGAGGAGAAGATAAGCTTAATAACTCATAATAGCATTAAGTGACTTTCTGACCTCCTTGGAAATGTTGATTTCCCATATATCAGAAGCTAAACTCTTCTTATTAGGCTTTATTTTCATGAAGTCCTTGTAAAATATTGTGTTTTCATTTTCTGTGAGAAAAACTGGAGTCATTTTTATAGTAGTATCAGATGCAAAGAGTTTAACCCTAGATGGGCCAGATAACCACCACCTCTCTGCTAAATGTGCCATATTGCTATGGAGCCAGGTGCTATCCTGCTGCTATTCAGAACATCGCCAGTGTCACCGTGGGTGTATAGTGTGCTAGTTTTAGCAGACTTAATAGACTAGAAAGAAAAGACTGGCAAATTCTCTTCTACAAAAAATTGTCCAGTGAAAACTCCTATGAATATAAACAGAATTATCTAGCAAATAGTGTTGGAAGAGCAGCCCTCCAGCATGGAAGGTACTCAAAATATATAGTGGCTACAACAATGCCCTTGAATCTACCAGGGTATGAGAATAATTTATTTAGAAAAATTAATAAAACTCTAATCTCAATGGGATAGAGATGAAAGATGCCCGAATCATCCAACTGTCCAAAATGCTATATCACTTCATTATCTTCAATATCAACCATAGCGCCTTACCTTGGTATATTCCCTCACATCCAAGGGTTCTGAAATTCACCACTACATCTCACAGCTCACAAATGCTTAAGGAAATGGCTCATGTGGTTTTGGGTGCTTGTCAGTCTCATATCTGAAGTTCAGTCTGGAGGATCCTCTTCACTAGGCTGTAGAAGGTGGTGTGATCAGGTTAAGTCATAGAAACTCAAATCCCGAGAACCAGAGGTCAGTCAGACGCAAGCTAGATGCAGGATCCTGACATGAGAGGTAAATGTTCGAACACGAAAGTAAGTCTCACTTGCTTCTTTGCATACTCAGTTGGGAAGGAGGGGTCACAAAAATGGCTTTGGTGGAGGAGGAGTTTTTGCCTTGTGTCAACTGGGAAACAAAAGGTGGTGCTTGAGTTACACCCTTTAGTAAGGTGGAAGCTTGGAAGATGAGCCTGTCATAATCCTCTCTCTTAAGCATAATAGATAACCGCATAGGTATAGGGGCTAGAATTGACAACATATCATGAAAGCAAGAACTATAGCTAGAAGGTCCATATTAAGTACTTAACTGCATTTAACAATGATAGTGAAGATGGTGCCAGACTGAACAACATTCAGTTGTGCTAACATGGAACTGCCAATGTCAACTGATAATAAGCTCAATACAACTGACAATAAGCTCAAGACTCTTACAGGCTAACGTGTATCTTTTTCATCTTGCTTAGCTTTCATAACTGAAAATTGTTGTTGGTTGCTGTTGAGGTTGAGTAGATTCTGAAAGTATGCAGAATAGAGGACCCTCCCAGGGGCCTTCAAGACTGTGACCGTTTTAGAAGCACATCACCAGGCTTTTTTTCTGAGGCACCTTTGAATAGTTTTGAATTGCCAACATTTGGGTTAGTTGTTCAACACTTGACCATTTGTCCCCCCTAAGGACCCCTTATACTTGAAAGAGTACCTTGTAAAGAATAGATGCTGGTGGACCAGCTAAATAATAAGTGAATGAGAAAACAACAAAAGGCCCAAGAAAGAACATTGAATTTGGACTTTTCCATACAGAAGCAATTTAGAAAAAATTTTAAAGGCTATAGTGTACCATAAAAAGCTGAGACAGCACCATAAAATGTAACTTACACTTGCATGTGGCAATGGTAAGACATTTGAGAGCCAAACAATCTTTGTTTAAGCCCAGCTTTCATTTGAGTCTGGTTAGTTCTCATATATCTGGTTACTTTCAGGCATGGCCTGATTCTTTTAAGTGAATTTTCAAACAAATAAAACTTACTCTTTTAAGTGCTGAAACTATTTTGGATGAACATCTTTCCAAAATATGTATATACCTCCTTTATTTCCAAAATAAGAGCATATTCTGTTCAGATATGAACTGCATATTCTTGGGGCAATGTTGGAAAATTAGAGTATATTTGGAAAATAAGTTTCCAGAAACCTCACAGCTGAGAACACAGATCCTGGTTTTCTTCCCACAATGCAATTTTGGAACATGGAGAATTCAAAATTCCAATCTGGACTTCCAGGTGGATATTTGATGAATATTCCTTTGGTAGGAACATGAAATATATTTATCAATAAATGGTGTTTCAAATGCAATTTATTCTTTGAAAATAATTGAGCTGTGTTAGTCATTTTTGTTTTTCCACAAAATAAACTCACTTCCATCGAGGAGATTCCAACACGTAATGGCCCTGTGGGTTTCTGCGACTAATTCTTTACATGAGTGGAGAGCCCCTTCTTTCTCCTGCAGAGCTGCTGGTGGTTTAAACTTCTGATCTTGATGTTAGGAGTCTAATGTGTTACCACCCTACCACCAAGGCTCCCCAGTTTTACCTGTGGTAGCGCTAACTCTTAACTCAAAATAACCCCCTATGCAATGGGGGAAATGCTGCCTATCATGATTGGTGGTGATCTTTCTTCATCATTCTTAGTCTGAGTGAGCTATTGAAACCTGGTCATAGCAATACTACCAATGGAAGATTGGTAATGACAGTGAAAGAGGTCCACTGGCTATCAATATTGGAGTTTTCCAAATAAACAGACTCTGACTCACATATACTGACATTTGTACAGTAAGTTTTTCTGAAAATAACCCCGCCCTGAAAAAGACTGTGGTTACCCATCTGTGATAGGCAGGGTTTTCTAAATAATCAAAGCCAGGGACATTTATAATTATATTGATTAAAGAATGGGTTTATATAGCTAGAAGAAATATAACAGTTAATTAAACAGCAGTGCAGAAGGCTCTGTCCATCTCACTTTCATGGGACAGTTAATATACTGAAGATCCTTCCTACTCATGCCAGCCACTGGTCCAAGGTCAAGGAAGCAGACAGAAAAGTGGCTGGTGGGAGGTGTGGGAGTCTGCCTGCAGGCAACAAGAGCAGAGTTGACCCGCAGGCAGCAGACTTGGCAAGGTGGGGCGGTAACAGCAGGAAGATAAGATGTGGGGCAGCAGTGTAATGAAGAAGGTTGAGATGGAGCCTCAAGACAGCAATGCACAGCAAGGTGGACATGATCCACCATACTCCATTGGTTGGCTTGGCCCATAGCAGCACAGCACACAGTTGAGGGAGAGCAGCTAATCAGGAAGAAAGAGGACGAATCTGGCCTTGGAGAGTCATTTATATCATCACCCCCTGATCAAGTTGTGACCTGATGGACAGGCTAAACTCCGCCCACACCTCCTTACCCACACGTCCTTACAGGGGCCACGTTGCCACAAAAACCCTAACTATCACACCATCATACGCATTACACAGAAACTCTTTCCGCTCCATATTAACGAATAAAAAATGAGTGGAAAAGACTGGGGGTTACTATATCACAAACCATGTTTATCATGACATATTCAAGCAGAACCCTGGATACTACCATTTCTTTGATTCTATATACTCCTGGTGCATAACTTTTGTATAATCATCTTTAGGAAAATTATGTCTAGGAAACAATTTAATTTTGTGAAATCCGCATGAATGTATATTTATAGGTTTAGTATTAGGCAACAAATGGACATTTGGGCCTCTAGTCAAGTACTCACTTCATCAACGCAAGAACACTTTGTGCTATTATATTAACCTGACATATTGTGATTCTCACCTTCGCACCCTGCCCCACAATGTGACGACCCCACCCCCGGCCCATGTGCGGGGTCTGCCTTTTCCGTTTCTTCCCTGAAGCTTAGTTCTGGCCTTGAGTTTCTTTTCTGAAAATTAGAAATTTGCAAAACCAGGTCCTATTCCAAACTTACTTCCTTTCTTTCAATAACACCTTCAAAATTATTATTCGGCGATGATGTAATATGAAGGAACAGAAAATATGCTGCTTTGAATACAGTTTGTTAGAGATTAAACATTTCCTAATGAACTGTAAAGTAAACACTAAGAAAGGGAATTGGAAGAGCCGTTTTCACAGAAAATGAAAATGTGTGAAATTTGTTTTATTGCATTAGTTTCCACTGCTGCAGTATTATGAATATTTGCCAAACTGTGTGAATAATTAGGGAGGTTTCAAAACAAAATAGGTTCTTTCGACTGCATGTGAAATGCATTGCACATGATTTATTTATTTTTGCATTCTTACATAGTCTAAACATAAGCCAACCAACTGAAATATTGCTATTTGATAAACTACAAGGTGGTCCTAGACTCATAGAGTCAGAGATTCTTCTTTGTTTTACAAGTAAGAGCTCATTAATAGCTGGGAAATTTTATGTGGTAACCTATCTTAAAGCAGGGAAATCTTAGGTAGTAGAACTGAACCAAAAGAAAATTTAATCAAAATCTGGATTGGATAGGAATAATTGGGTTCCCACTCCAACCCCTTTCTTTGACAAATGTAGAAGCAATGTTGTTTATTTAAGTCTCACAGCCATAATTACTGCTAACGTCATTTAAAGTTCTCCAAGGTGGTGGATAACTCTCACATAATTGCATGTGCCCACTGGTGAATTGCTCAGTCTTCTTTCAGTTGAACTGGGTACCCTTTCAGAACAGTTACAAGGCATATTTTCCACGACTGGTTTTCAGTAAAGTCAGTTGAACATGAGAGGAAAAGTAATACCTGAATGCTCTCAGGGGCATGTGCTCCTGTACTAGATCCAAGTAGCTTTAGTGTGCTTGGCCATTACTAGCTATGATATGCTTACAGAGTTAGCCTGTTTGAAAGCAGAAAAGTCTCCGAAGCTGGGCCCCAAACCTGAATTTCTCTATGGCCATGAAGTTAAACTTTGAGTAGGGAATTCTGTTTCAGGGTCAGCCATATAATCCTCAAGCTATTGTTAGGTGCTGTCAAGTCAGTTCTAACTTAAAGCAACGCCCCGTGCAATAGAACATAATACAGCCCAGGTCTATGGCATCCTCCCAATCATCATTAGACTTGAACCCATTGTTATAGCCATGATGTCCCTCCATATTCTTGACAATTTTCCTCTTTTTTGATGACCCTCTACTTTACCAAGAATGATGTCCTTTTCTAGGGCCTGTTCCCTCCTGATAACATCACCATAGGCTAGAGACTCCCAAAGCAAGAATGGCCTCACATTATTTCCCATCACAACCTGTACCCAGTTTATTTTGCTCCAGATAATTCTATGACAAGAAATATGGTTTAAGAAATGAACTTGTAAACTAAAATGGAGATTCCATAATCATCTAAAGTTACTTTGATTTTTTAGTTTGCTGTCTGACTTAATGATCAGGAACATATGTTGTCTATGGTAGAGTGTTAGGGCCGGGTATCCTACTTGAAACTTGCTGTTCTCACTTGCTGGCTGGCTAACCTTGGGCAAGTTACTTAGCATCTCTGAATTTCAGTGTCTTCATTATGCATAGGATAATCTTAACTAAGTAGATTTGGTGTCAAGATGAAGTAATACAAGGCTTAAGATTTAAAACACTCCACACATAAGCAAGTAGACGCTATCACGCGCAGACACACACACACACACGCTGAAGTAGCTCTCATAAGAAAGGTTTTAGGAAAGTACATTAATTCTCTAGACCTAGCACTGGCTCATCTTCCTGAATAAGAAGAGCACTGGAGAAATCAGTTACTGCTTTTTATAGTCTTATCGCTCCTGTGTGGGAAAGGGTAGGAGTGTGTTTAGGGTAGGCTTTCCTAATGATTGACAGCAAGATAGCTTATATAAGAAAACGTACACTGTGCATACTCCTTCCTTGAATTCATTCTTTTATAATGACATTGATAAGCTAGCTGCAATATAAATGTGCATATAATGACGGTATGTCTATGAATGGTTAAGCCAGGGTCAGAATATAGGTGGATCTGCACCTGTTCCGGGCCAGGTCTGAGTTCCTTCTATTCCAGATGCATTGGCCAGTTGTCAGCCTGCTCCTTTGGATTCTCATTGAAGGGTGGTTTGCATGTTTTCTGATGCAAACATCGTTGATTGTCAAATAGTTCTTTTTGGTATTATGACTCCGTATTCATGTCCTCTTCTTTTGATACATCCTGTGTTGTTTGATATTTATCTATCCTATTGACTCCTTCAGTATTTCAACTCTGATGGGAACATCGTATTTCAAAAGTTACATCATTATAGATTAGATGAAAAGTCATTTTTATTGATATTTTAATCTCATATGGCATTAATCAGCTCTGATAAGTTGGAAATCTATTATAGTAATGGATATTATTCAAGTATTTGGACAATCTGAGGTAGTGAACAATGTGCTGTTTGATATCATAACAATAATGAATGTATGTCTATTGGTGCTGCAGTGAACAACCTGTACCAATTTAGGCAAAAGCAAAACAAATGAAACAAGATGCAAACCTAGTCCCTCCAAACAGAACCATTGCTAGCTGAGTAGATTTCTGACTCAGAAAGCCCTGACTGCACAGAGCAGAACTGCTCCATGGGGTTCCCAAGGCTGTAAAGCTTTTTGGAAGCAGAGTGCCACACTTTCTTTTGTGCAGCAACTTGTGTGTTACTGTTTTAGTCAACAGATGAGTGCTTAGGCTGGGTACCTAAGACACTTCTCAAAACAGCAACAGCAGCTTTGCGCAGTGGCAATATTATAGCCAGTGAGGTTTATCCGAGGCGCAATTATTGCTAATTAAAAACTTTTCCCAATACCCCGCCGTGACGACTTGAAATATAGTCGGCTTTGGCAATTTCTGACAGTCTCTACGGAGACTGAGCAATAAAACAAAAACAAAAACAAAAAACCAGCAACAACCTGAACATGAAGGTTGAAATACATTTTTAAAAGGAGATAGTTGCTTTGGGTCTTATTTCCTTTATTACTCAGCCATGCATTTGATTATTTGATATCATCTTTGTCTTTCACCATTTATGCATCTTCCACTTACTTTCATCTTTCAATATCTTCCCTCTATATGAATATGCTATTCTTTTTTCATTCTAGTTCCACAACTTCCTTTGCTCTACCAACATTTATGGAAACCCATGATAATGTGCTACCATCAATCTCCTTAAGTTGAGGTATGAGAGTATTTCATATTGCTATCCAAAATTTCACAAGTCCACAGTGTATGATATGGAAATAAACAAAATGAGTAGCTGAAATGTATATCTTAACTCTTAATCAGATTATATACTCTCTCTATATATATATATGAGTTATATATATATATATATATATATATATATGAATTTTTCTGGGACGTGCAGCTACAAAGCCAAAAGAGAAGAACATTTTAAGCTGAAAGAAATGTAGCAAAAAAAATTCACTCCTTGAGTTGAAGTACTGAAGGAGTCAATGGGATAAATAAATATTAAACAACACAGGATGCATCAAAAGAAGAGGAAATGAATAGAGTCATTATACCAAAAAGAACTATTTGACAATCAACCATTTCAAGAGGTAGCACATGATTAGGAAGTAATGATATTGAAGGAACTTTCCAAGATGCACTGAAAGCATTGGTCTAAAATAAGACTCCAGGAATCTATGGATATCAATATAAATTATTCAATAAGATGATAACAACCCTGGAAGCACTCACTAATCTTTGCCAAGGCATTTAGAACACAGCTGCCTGGCCAAGAGTCTGGAGGAAATTCAGATTCGTGCACCTTCCAAAGAAAGTTGACTCAATAAAATGTGGAAATTATTGAACAATATCACTATTATCACAATCAAGTAAAATGTTGTTAATGATAATGAAAAAGGAGTTGGAAACAAACCAAATTTCCATCAGCAGATGAATGGATTACCAAATGGTGGTACATACATACAGTGGAGTGCGGTGCATCCCTTAAAGCAGCGATGAACACATGAAGCACAACACCACATGGGAAGAACTGGAGGAAATCATGCTACGTGAATTAACCCAAGCACAAAAGGACAAGTACAACATGAGTCCTCTGAGGTGAGCTTAAAAATGCAATGGAATGGGCACAAATAGGGGAAAAGTCACATTTCAGGGATGAGATCTAGGCACTATGGCAGGGGTCAGACCCCATCCAGGGATACATAGGGCAGCCAACTAAAAAGGAGGGGGAGAGAAAGCAAGAAAAAAAGACATGGGTAGTGGGAGAACAGGGTACTATCCCACCCAAGGGGAGGGTATTGTTAATATCTCCATAGGAGAGGGACCAGACTTCAACCCAGTGCTCCAAGATGTGAATACAACATACAGGCATGAAGCAGAGACCCAATAGAGAGGCCTACGGGCCGGCCCCAATCCCATCTACATGGACAATCCCTATTCCCCCCGCCCCCCCGAAGAGGACAGCACTGAAGCTACAGCTCAGGGAGAGGTACGCATCAGAGCAGAGACACAGGAGCAAATGAAGAGGGAAGGAGAAAGAGTGGAGCACATCCTAGACCACCAAGCCCCTAGGACAATATTCCTGCTCAGAGTAGCCAATGCACATAGAGGACCATAGGGCCGACCCCACCATGAAACCCAACGTCCATCACTGGCCCATAATGCTATGGGAGACAACACTGGAGACAGTGTGGGAATTGTGACAAATCTGACCCACCACACCAGGGTGAAACATTAAGGGTGTGCAACAGAACAGCAAGGGGACCATAACTGTGACATCCCTAGGGGATACCAAAAATAAACTTTGGGTCCAGGGCATGGCACCCCATCAGACTTGACCAGAAAGCACTCCTCAAGGCCAGCAAACAGACCTGGAAATACAGGCTTTTGGGGCTTGGTCATTGGTTTCTTTTTTGTTGTTGTTGTTTTCTTTTGTTGCTTTGTTTTGCTTTGTCTTGCTTTTGTGCTATTATTGCCTCTGAATGTCTATCTGGATAAGATAGGTGGGAAAACCAATCCGGAGGAGAAAACAACTAGACTCATGGTTCCAGGGGGACATGGGAGAGGGGAAGGCAGGGGAAAGGAAGGTGGGTGTCAACCAACCCAGGGACAAGGGAAAAACAAGTGATCTAAAATCGATGGCAAGGAGCGTATAGGATGCCTGATGGAGCATAATAAAGGGAAATGGAGTTGAAAGGAATTACTGAGCCCTGAATGAAGGAAAATATGGTAGTGGGATAAGAGGAAAGTAAAAGGAAATAGAGAAAAGAAGTAGGAGGCAAAAGACATTTATAGAGGTCTAAATACAGGCATGTACATATGTAAATATATTTATAAATAACAATAGGGAAATATATATATGTACATATATTTATATGTTAATTACTAAGGTAGCAGATGGACATTGAGTCTTTAATCAAGTACTCTCTCGACACAAGAGCACTAATAACCTGACATTCTCTGATGCGTACCTTCTAACAAAATGGGTGTATAAGCAAATGTGGTGAAGAAAGCTCATGGTGCCCAGCTATAAAAAGATATAACATCTTCAAACCTCTGGGGTTTTAAAGGTTTGAAGATAAGCAACCCGCCATCTAGGTGAGAAGCAGCAAAGTTCACGTGGAAGAAACACACCAGTCTTTGTGATCATGAGGTGTTTATGAGATCAGCTGTCAGGCATCAATCATATCAATGCGAATAAGGGTGAGTGCAGAGTGGAGACCCAAAGCCCATCTGTAGACAATGGGACATCCCTTTACAGAAGATGAGCCCTCAGAGTACAGTATAGCACTGATGAAACATACAACTTTCCTCTAGTTCTTTAATGTTTCCTTTCCCCACCCTCCATCATGACCCCAATTCTACTTCAGAAATCCGGCTAGACCAGAGCATGTACATGGCTACAGATAAGAGCAGGAAACACAGAGAATCCAGGACAGATAAACCCCTCAGGAGGGTAAGGGTAAGGTTGGGGGAGGAAAGGGGAACCGATCACAATGATCTACATATAACCCCTTCCCAGGGGGATGGACACCAGAAACGTGGGTGAGACATCGGTCAGTGTAAGACATGAAAATGTAATAATAATTTATAAATTATCCAGGGTTCATGAGGGAAAGTGGGAGAGGAAGGGGAAAGCATGAGGGCTCTGAAACACTTAGTTATGCTCATGTGGGGTCTGTACATAGACAAAGAGTTATTCAAACAGAACAAGGGAACATTGCACGGTTTCAAAGCAGGGGATTTATGCTTCAGGGTTGTATGTTTTATCACATTTATTCAAATTGCATGCCTAGAAAATACTCTGAGAAACTGGACTGCGTGAAGAAGAATTCAACATCAGGATTGGAGGAAGACTTATTAACCACCTGTAATATGGAGATGGCCCGATCTTGCTTCCTGAAATGAGAACTTGAAGCTCTTGCTGATGAAAATCAAAGGCTATAACCAGTAGTATGGATCATAGCAATGCAAAGAAACCAAAATCTCACAATAGACAACATTATGAAAAATAGAGAAAAGAGTGAAGAATTTCATTTTCATCAGATCTACAGTCAACATTCTTGGAAGCATCAGTCAAGAAATCAAATGATGCCTTGCATTGGGCAAATTCACCACACAATGTATCTTATTTAAAGAGAGAGCGAAGATGTCACTTTGAGTATTTAGGTGCACCTGAGCCTGGCCATGATACTTTCCTTGGGCTCAGATGCATGGGAAAGCTAGACAGTGAACGAGGAAGAGCACAGAAAAATCGATTCATTTGAATCGTAGTATTGGCAAGAATATTGAGTGTATCACAGACTGCCAGAAGAACCAACAAATCTGTCTTGAATAAGGGCAGCCTCTATGTCCCATGGAAGCGAGGAAGATGAGACTTTGCTTTATATGCATTGACTATGTTATCAGGAGAGACCAATCCCTGGAGAAGGACACCTTTCTTGGTAAAATAGAGGGTAAGCGAAAAAGGGAAAGGCTTTCGATAAGATGAACTGAGCAAATGGTTGCCACACTGCGCTCAAACTTAACAATAGCTGGAGGAAAGAAGCAGGACCCGGAAGTGCTTTATTCCATGGTCCATATGAGACCGCTTTCCCTTGGAACCCACTCAGCGGCATCTAACAAAAGCAACAGCATCTCAATATCTTGCAAATCCCAAGATGTCGATGATATAACCAAAGATGTCCTGCCAATATGATGTCAAAGAGTTGGTGATTAAAAGGAGGCCAGACAAGAATGAAAGCAATTTTAGTAAATCAGAAAATATCTCCTTGACATTTTTATACAACACAGCCATAAATTTGTTTCTAGAAAAGACATAACTCTGGGGGCAAAATAGCATCCCTGAGCTGTTTTCTGGTACTGAAGAATATGTCTTTTTCCCTAATTTGGGCCGATTGTTAGCATTCTTAGCCCAAAGCAGCAGAAGGTTGCTCAATTCCTTTGTTGTGAAAACATAGAACAAGACAGCAGGAATAGAACTCAGGAGACTGATTTTTAATTTCTTGCACTAATTATTAAGCACATATCCTTCCTATTAGTTATACAAAAGTAGATCTGGTGTTACTAAGTAAACCATATGCTTATCAGGCAGCAAATGCACAGCGCTGTTTCTTTCCTTTCCCTGCCAGTGTGTGCAGTATTTCAGCATACAATTTTGGAACAGAAAACCTTAGGAGTGCACGAGGCTGTTGCTGCAGCTACACGAGGCTTGGAGCCCTGAGGCTTGACCCCAGGAAGCCACTGCTGTGAAATGAGCGTTCTAACCAGCGCAAGCTGATATCTCACTCCCTGTCCACTGGAACAGCCTGTGGAAATAAGGCTCACTTGAGACATGCAAATAATTTTAAAATATGCACATATTCTTATGATTGATTATGTAACTCAGTTACCTATTTTTCGTTCTACTCATCCTTTTTAGATACAATAACACATGGTTGTGAGGCGGTGAAAAGTCAGTGATTATAGGGTATGTTAACAATAATACCCCAGCTAAAGTCTGGTTAGAACAGGGAACACCCTTCGCTTTGCTTTGAGCTATTAATTAACCAACCAATCATTAACTGCTGCTAACAATTGATTTAGAGGGAATTATTGCTTAAATAGCAGGAGGTATTTAAGAGGAAAATAAATTAAAACAAAGAACTGCTGGATCCTGAGGGAAAAAATAGGAGTTTTTGAGACATAGAGAATAGCTGGAAGGGCTCTGTAATTATCTAGTGATAAACAGTCATTGAGAAGCACATTTCCTTATGTTACTTTATTTCCCAGAAATAATGACAGTGCATCTTAAAATCATAGACCCCACTGTCTTTACTAATTGAATGAGGTTTCAGTTACATAACTGATGTAGTAAATTACTGTTTTCATAGGTTACCTGAAATATTTTGGATGGAGAGAAACTGTATTCTCTTGGCAGTGTGTTGTGGAAATCTAGCTCATAAAGAAACACATTTTAAAAGAAGCAAACAACAATAACTACTGAGCTGGAAGTACCGCTACCACTCCCTAATTATTGAACCATCCGATAAATTTAATGTGTGGTCCCGAGATGATCATGTTCATGTTTGTCTTAGGACCGTTTTATCTCAAGAGCAATACCCTCTCCTGATGAGTCTTCAGTTTTCATTTACTCAAGAAGGGGATTTGCAGGGGTTTCTGGTTTGCTAAGAGACCTTGTAGGACAATGGTTAAGCATTCAACTGTTCATGGCAAGGTTGGTGGTTGGAACAGACTCAACCTCTCTTCCCATGAAAATCTGGAGACATGCTTCCGTATAGATTACACCCTACAACCCCCGTGCCCCTGGGATAGTGCTAGTCTGTTCCGTGGCATCACTATGATTCAAAAATTAACTCACCAGCACCCCAAAGCACCTGTTTGCTGTAAAAAACAAGCAAACAAACAAAATCAAATTAAGCAAAGCTACAGTTATTGGCTGAATTATTTCCTCCTTTTACTAAAGTTTTAGGAATTACCCTGATAATACAAATAAAAAATTTTAAAACAAGTTTACCTGTCCCAGATTTCAATAATATTTACTAAGCACCTACATGCCTTTGTAACTGATCATTTATGAGCAATTTTAGCTTGGGGAGTACAGGTCAGTTTCCTAAAAATCTAAAGAGCAGAGTTTTTTTCAAGTCATTATGTGAGAAAAATATCGTTTCAACTGCTGTTATATAGATCTTGTCTCACATATGGTGGCCTTATGGTGACCCCGCTGCCTATCTTCCAGAGGTAAATTGCCAGGTCCTCCTTCCTAGTCTGTTTTTGTCGGGATAGAATCCAGCTGAAACCAGTTTGCATCACAGCAACAGACGTGCCTCGACTGACTGATGGCTGTTGACTGTGCTGGGAGTGGATTGAGCAGGGATCAAATCTAGATCTTCTGTTTGGAAAGCAAGAGTTCTATCATTAACTCACTACTCCAATGATAAGAAAAGAGGTCTCATGGCATTTATTTGTAATAATACTTGTAATAAAATGTTGGTAGTTTTAGGATAAGTCTGAGACATCCAGGCTCAGTGTAGATCAAGTCCATAAGTCCAACACTAGACCATCAGTCCTATACTAACCCATAACTCCTTCTTCAGACTCACGAGACTACATGCAATTATGCAGAATGCAGGAACATCACCAGCTGGTGGGTGCAAAGTCCCGTGAATCCAATGGCAGTGGCTCTGGCAGTTCTCCTAGTGACCTCATAGCAGGAAGGTAAAGCAGAGAGAGAGGAAGTTCCAGGGCCCTTCTTATGAGATGGACAGGCCCACCAGGAGGTACCATCAGACTGTGACCTGGTTGACAGGCTAGACTACAATCCTACACTTTTATATCTTCAAGTTGACACAGAGTGATGTGACTACTAAGGCTATCATGCCTCTTTGGTAGGATTTTGTGCATTTGTGGGTGCACCATTGTTTATCACAGCACTGTAGTAGGGCTTGATACTGACAGCAGACAGAGATAAAAAAAATTCTAGGTGGACCTATTATATGAGAAACCATGCTTGTGGACATTCATATAGCCCTAACCAAATTCACAGCCAACTGCACCTCCTAGTGACTCTACAGCAGAGAGTAGAACTTTCCTTTTGTGTTTCTGAGACTCTAAATCCTTATGGAAACAATCTCATTTTTCTCCTTTGGAGCAGCTGGTAGATTTGAACTGCTGGCTTTGGGGTCAGCAGCTCAATGTGTGGCCCACTATAACACCATATAGCCATGTAGGTCACCATAAAACCAAATCCAGGTCATAGATTCTATTTCAATTCATAACAACTGCTCCTTAAGGTTCCTGACACTATAAATCTATAAATCTTTACAGAAGCAGAAAGATCTTACATTTCTCATATGGAGCAGCTAGTAGATTTGAACTGTCCACCAGTGCTTATCCTACAGTGCCATCACCTCTCCATTCTTATCAGTGAATAACTTGTAAATTTAATATTAAAAACATGATTTTTATTTAAAATTACATACTGAATTTTCCAGGAATGCAAACACCAAGAGAACCAGGAAAGAATTGTTCCTTTGTTTTCTTTGGAAATTTACCAAGAATGATGTACAATTTTAGAACCTTACATAACTGGCAAGGAAGCTATTTCTGTTATTGGAGCCACCAATTCACACACCTGTTTCTGTTTGCATTTGTAGTCATCACGGTCAAAGATATGCAGGCACTCCTTACTTTGAAAACACCTTGTTAATGGAAACCTGTGCACATGAGAGCACCCCTCTCACACGCAGGAGCTTCCTTTAACATCTAACACCATTTGCTGCAAAAGATGGACGAACTATAATGAAGAAGGTTTGAGATAGCCGTAGGGTCCTGACTTCGAAGTAAGCACCACTGAATTAGTGGACAGATAAAACACAGAAATCTCCCTGAGATTCCTTAATAAAGTCTGTTTAAAGTTATTGTTTGACAATACTATTACATATGCTTTAAATGTCAAATGACTTGTGGAAGCTAGATTGAAAGTAAGCTTTTATTAACATTTGTGGATTTGCTGATGGCCTCTTGTGTTACATTTTCACTTTCTATTCCAACAGATTTGAAAGACTCTCCCACACCGTTCTCCTAGGAAACTGCTAGTGGGTTCAAACTGCTGACCTTCTGCTTAGTAGGTGAGCACTTAACCACTGGACCATGAGGGCTCCTTTCCAATGTACCACCTAGTTCTCATTGCTCATTGGAGGATAAGGGATCCAGGGTGCTCATCATTCACCTTTTTTTTTAAATATGAGTAGACAACAAGTTGATTCTATCTGTTTTTTTTAATTTCACCTAGCTGTATGAGCCTCAACACATGGGGACATTTTGTGTAAGGTCCCTGAATGGCACAAATGATTTGCGGTCAACTACTAACCTAAAGATCAGATGTTCAACCCCACCCAACAGACTCTAGAAAGAAAGACCTAGTGATCAGCTTCCATAATAGTAACAATCCAGAAATCCTGATGGAGCAGTTATCCTCCGTACCGCATGGGGTCGCTATGATTTGGAAAGGACTCAGAAGCAGTGAAGGTAGATTTCCCATCAGCCCCATCACCATCAGGATACAGAAACCATCTAAGACTCCAAAGAGTTCCTCCGGGATGGCCCCTTTTTGGTCACCCTCTTTGCTTCCCAAACCTAGGACAATGACCAGCTCTCTGTCAGTATCAACATGTTTCTGTTTGTTTGGGGTTTGGGGCCTATTTTTAAGGATGTCTGGTAAATTCAATTGTGTATTATTTGTACATCACCTTTTATGACTGGCTTCTTTGACTTGGGATAATGCTTCTGAGAAGACACCAAGTTTTGCATCAATCGGTTTGCCTTTTGTTTGCTGAGTAGCGTTGCACTGTCTGCCCGTGGTCTTTTCTACTCACGTAGCAGAAAGTTGTTCATGTATTGACATTTGTTGGGAGTTTAAAATAAGAGTTATGCTCTATATGAACAGCTATCCATAACATGCTGTAAAAAGGGAATTGTTTTGACATAAGAGTTATAAATGAGGACTAGCTCAGTGGTGAGAAATATCATACTTCTGCATCTTCTCCTCTTTGACAGTCTGTAATTTGTCTTGTCTTGTTATTGCTACTTCAATTAAGGGTGTTTTTCTTTCTATCACATTAACAAGTCTGCCTGTCACTGGTCGTTAGTCCATTCGCCTCTTAGACCGCCGCACTTTCATTTTCTTGTACTGCTTTTGTATGATACATGCATCTTCTAGGATAACATGTCTTCACATTTACATAATGAACTATACATTATTCTATTATAGTAACATATTAAAATACACACTACCTTATTATGAACTTTACGCATGTCTGGTTGCACACTGGTTAAGGTGCTTGGCTACAAACCAAAGGCCAACCGTTTGAATGCACAGCTGTTCCATTAGAGAGATCTGGGAGTGGTCTCTGTGAGCCGGGGACTTCAGAAGCCTCGTGAGACAGTTATAATCTTTGCTGTGAGGTCACTGCTTTCCTTTAGGTCTTTTAATAATCCTTCATTTTAAAATTAAAAATATGAAGTTAAGTGTTTTGATTGGTCATAATAAGTGTGGATTTTACTTTAATATACTAAAGAAGTGATTTTTGCCTCAGGATACACAGTTTGGGAAGTACTGACTTGAATCTTTACGTCCATAATTGATTACTCTGTGTGTGTGCATTCATTCTTCTCCAGACACTTTGCAATCTGCCACACTGGCTAGATGATGTTGAGCTTCCCTTCGTATGCCAGGCATTTAGATATGTATTCTTAGGCGTGAATACAGGCCTCCCTCTATGGTCTTGAATACGTTGTGATGCAATAATCAATGTTGCTCAAGTCTTGGGGGCTCTCCATAACAGAAGCATATTTCTTGTTCCTCTTACATTTCCATCGTGAATCAGGTTTATGTTCCATACTGTTTTTGTTCTGAGGCCCTGAATGAAGGAGAAATATCCATTTTGCTAGCAATGTTGGTTTTACAGTAATGAGATACCAGCAACGATAGAACCAAATGTTGGCCTGTATACCTTTTGTTAAAAAGTGTTACATGTGAGTCCAACTCACATTTATTAACCAGAGCAATTGGATGCTCAAGCTTAGTGTGATCTATTAGGATGTTTTGAGCCACACATGAAATTTCGTGATTTAAAATATTTTGTTATTTAACTCTAAGTATGTAAAAGCTCATTTTTATAAGCACCTATTAAATGTTTTATATGTAACAGATAGTTTTAGGTCTTTTAAGCTTTCTTTAGTTTCTTTAATTGTTAGAACCAGCCCAAAAGATAGCTAATATTCACAGTGACTTTTAGCCTATTAATTTTTCATACCTCTAACTCACACACTATTCAGTACATTATACAAATAGACCTTTGTCACAATTAAAGTTTGAATTATAAACTTAGAAAAGTGTCAAGGCAATGTATTGAGTACTGTACAATATAACACCTCTCCTGCAATTAGATGCCTCACGGCTTTTTTAAAAAAAATTCTCCTCTGAGTTGGGAGTGTTTTGAAATGAGGAACCACCATTGAGTCTCCGTCTATTGAGATGGGTCCTGTCCTCTATGAGGGCCTTCAAAAGTTGGTGTGAAAATAGAAGTCGAATATAATGGAATTTCCATGAGCTCTCTGAAGGTCCCTCATATTGTCTGTGTGCCCATGTGAAGACTTCCAATGGCCAGCAACATAACTGTGTGGCGTTGTCTCTTAGCGGGTAATGGGAGTGCAGTTGCCTCTCTTCTCGTTAGGCTAGAAGTGTCAAAGAGGTCGCCTCCACTACGCTTCAAACCCCGCCCAAGAACAACAGCCACCCCTTTAGTTATGGCAACCCTTGGGCCTGCTGGGCAATGGCTGTCAGAGTCCCCCAATAGGATTGAGCCCAAGTGCCACATAGCAAAAAGGACATCACTCTCCCTTCATTGCGTCATTCCATCTGAATGCGCTCCCAATTTCCTACTGAAGGACCCTGGAGACGCTCAGATAACCTCCAACAAGCCGTGTGCACTCCTGCTCCTATCTTAGCTTCCGCTCCGGAACGAGTCCACCTGTCACCTAGGTTAGGTTTAGGAACCAAATGGTGCTCCATACATGTGAACAGTGATGATCACGAGAAGGTAGGGGAGAAGGTGGGTGTTTTCCTAAGGAAAATTTCTCAGTGGAGAATGTGAAAGCAGTTTGAAAATTAGATGTATTTTATTATGGTTAATAATCTTGTTTGGTATGGTTTAATAATTTAAAGATGCATTGAATTATATATTGTCACATGTCTGTTGAAACTTGTACCTGCTCCATCCCATCCTTAGTCAATAAATTAAAATCCTATAAAAATAAACATGCCATGTAATATGAATAAAAAATTACAATAGTTAATTTTAAATGTTTGTTGTGCTTAGTATTATTTTAAGTACTTTGCAACGATTATTTCATTAAGTATTAAAACAAATCCATGAGCAGAATATTATCATCTATTTATCATTTTTATTGATTAAGATCCTGAGACACAAGACAATAAAATAAAATTTCAGTTGATATATTTAATATTTTAAAGCCCAAAGGAACAAACTCTACAACTAATAGAATAATTTTGTAATTATTGTCTGAATAAATATTTTGGTTTGGAGATGTATTGAATAGGACTTATCATTAATTTTCATTGATACATTGAATATTTGAAAACCAAAAGGAGTTTTATAAAAATCCATCCAACCTACATCTTAACTATGAGCGCTAGTCCAGGGAAATACATGTTGTTTGGTGCCAAATAGGAAGTTCTATTTTGAGAATTTCAACAAGAGATACGTTGTGTCAACCCAGCATGGGTGAGAACTAGGCCAAATCAAAAACAGAAACATATTAAACCAAATTCAACTGCAAATTGGAGATTATGATGATTAATAAAATCAAGAGAAATCACTGAAAGTCAACACAGTAGAGCAAAATAAGAAATGATCAGGAAAACAGTAACAGTGATCTTCAATCTTGACAGGGAGATACGATAATGTGAATTAATTTTTGGAATCCATACAGGGCCTGGTTACACTTTAGGTAAGTGAGATCTTCAACAATTTCACTAAGCCATCCTCTTTATATTTAAGTTGATAAGAAAAGATATGTTTTTGAGACTGAAGACATTTTCTAGAACAAAGTACTAAAAACATATGCAGACGTTAAATCAAATTTATTTATTAAAAGATGAATGACTTCTCTAAGAAGACAAGTGGTCTAAAGGACGTCACCTGTATTAAGTAAGAACTTGGCTCAAAATGTTTTAGGAGAAATAAAAGCAAACACAGAGGTGCTAGATCTAGTGAGAAAACAAACAACACAGAAACAAAAGCACCTGGTTCAATTGATCCATGGGAGGCACAGAAGGAAGGATGGAGAGGAGAGAGCAGATTGAGCTCTGGGAGTGTGATTCAAGATGAGGTCCGAGAACTAGTCACCAAGCCAGGTAGGGTCTGGTGGAGCATGGTCAGAGATTTGGCTTCATTCATCAGGAGCCCCACTGACTGTGTTTTCAAAGACTGCTATAACAAATCATTGCAAGCTAGAGGGCTTAAAGGCTCTGATGGCATAGTGGGTTGTGTGTTATGGTGCTAACTACAAGGTGAACAGTTCAAACTCACTAGCCAATCTGAGAAAAAAAGGATAAAGCTTTTTGCACTGTAAAGACTTACAGCTTTAGAACCCAAAGGGACAGTTCTATTCTGTCCTATAGAATCATTCTGAGCAGAATTGCCTGGGTGCCTGTGAGTTTGTTTGTTGTTTTGAGGTGGCTTCAAATAAAAGAAAGCTACTGTCTCACAGTTCTAGAGGCCAGAAGTTCAAATTCAGACTGCACACAGGACATGCTCTCTGTGAAGGCTTTAGGGAAAATTCATTCTTTTGTTACCCAGTTTGTGGTCACCTCACAATGCCCACTGTTCCTTGGTTCATGACAAGATAATTCCAATGCCTGCCTCTGGCTTCTCTCTGCATCTGCTCATATTTATCGCTGTATCTTTTCTTTTATATAAGGTCTCTAATAGGATATACGTTAACTAATTACATCTGCAAAGACATCATTTCCAAATGAAGTCACTTTCACAAATACTGGGAGTGAGGCCTTCAACTCCTGACAGTAGTCTAGCTCTGTTCTTTCTCTCCTTGAAGCTATTCTCAGTGACCTCATTGAGAGATGCTCACTTTCTTTAGAACATTCATAGACATGCACCTCTAGGAGTCACTATGTGAAGTACTGAATCATGGTTGGTTTTGAGTGTTTTGACATTGTTTGTCTTCCTGAGTGTGTTAGGTCTTAAGATATCAGAGCTGTGAATCTTTGTATAATCTATGTATACAGGATTAAAACAAAACTAAAACAAAACAAAACATAAAACTCACTACAATAGTCAATAATTGGCTCTTAGTGACCCTATAGGACAGGGTAGACCTGCCCCTGTGAGTTTCCAAGACTGTAACATTGATTGGAGTAGAAAGGTCTGTCTTTCTCCCTACGAGCCGCCCATGACTTTGAACTCCAATCTCACAGATTGCAGGCGAGCACATCACTACACCACCCCCACCAGCGCTCATTGACCAAATAAAAGGAAAAATAATGAATTATTCTCCACTAGGCCCCCAATTATTTATTGTGATGTTAAAAGATGAAAGACATCTCTGAGAAGACTTTGGCTTAAGTCACTTATACTAAGTGAAAACGTGGGTCAAAACATTTTAGGAGAAATATCAGCAAACATGGCGGTCCTGAGATCAAACACCAGAAACAAAAGCACTTCTAAAGCCCACTTTATGTAGCACCAATGGTCAACCTACACCGTGTCAAGTTTCCTTCTCAATGGGTTTGGGGCTATGGACCAAGAGATATTTGGTTAAGGGTTTGTATTTGGAGTGGGTGGAGAATGGAGACTCCCAGATTATAAATCAAAGCACAATTACACAGCCTTATAAGGAACATTTACTGAGCCCCTATCAATGGACAGGTGCTGAACTGAGTGGTTCATAAGAATTTCTTGTTTAATCCTCAAACAACTCTATAAAGTCACAACTAGTAAATTGAAAAGTCAGTTCCAAGCCAGAGTGATTGAAGCCTGCAGGTTTAACCATCGGGCTAAACTTAATCCAGATAGAACGACAACAACAATAAAAATCCTTTTGTTTTTGTTCTCAAGTTTTTATATACAGCCATCATCATCTCTCTGGTGTAGGTAATATTTTAAATATGGGCTGAATTCTGATTTTGTGCTAACATTTGTAGGGCCAAGAGACTCAAACGAATAGAAACCAATTTATCCATCAGTTGTGTTCTTCCCGTGTTACCTTTCTGATCTCCAAAAATATTTTTCTTGGATGGCTTTGAAGCTCTTAAGATCTCAGGAAATGTGCAAGGAAGTACAAGGTAGAGCAAGTCTCTTTTGTTTGGAGCAACAGAAGAAGGTGCTGGTTGGATGATCCCTTGAAACTATTGCCCTCAGATCATCTTTAAACCTACAACCAAAAACATCATTTGAAGTTCTCTTAAAGCCAAACAATAGCTTAGCTTAACTAGTAAATGCTAGATGGTAATACTGTCTTGAGTTTTATGCTCTTTAAAGAACTATTTATATGAAATAAAATTGACAATAGCAACAAAAATATTAGATGCAAACCTTAAGGAACAAAATATTGCAAGTGGTATAAATATGTCTCATAGCATTGTTCATCATACGCTAATGTGTATATACATCACCTAAGGATGTTGATGAAATATAGGCTCAGCTTCAGCAGGTCTGACCCGGTGTCTCAATTGTGCTTTTCCTACCAGCTAGCAGATGAAACTCTTGCTGCTGGTTCTGGGTTAACACTTCACATAGCCTGGCCCAAGTGCATTTTACCAGGAGCCCTAATGGCGTAGTGTTTACGTGTTGGGCTGCTAACCACACACAAGGTAGGTAGTTTGAAACTACCAGCTACTCCTCCAGAGAAAGACAAGGCTTTCTACTCCCGTACAAGGTTAGTCTTGGAAACCCACTCTGTGGTGCTCGATAGAGTCACTATGAGTCACAATCGACCTGATGGCAGTGATTGAGTGCATTTTACCATCTATCTATTGATCAATTGATTGATTTATTATCATTTGATCTATCTATCACCTGTCATCTATCTATCACTTAGAACCAATAGAAATATGTGCTTCTACTTTGGGCTTAGTGCACATGGGGTTGCTTCATGTCAGAGGCAACTTGATGGCAAGTAACAAAAATAACATCAGGCCCATGACCCACAGATGGTTATCACACAGTATTGAGGCAGACTGAATGCTCTTCTTCAATGCATCATGATTATGAAGAACTCAGCAAGAATATAACCATTACATTTTAAACGTCCTCTTACCTACTCTTTTTATTCAATACTCTGCTGAGAAATGAGCACAGACATTTGAAAATACAGCCCCCTCCCAAAGTTCATTTACTCCATGAAATGTTGACAGTAGGATTTTCAGAATATTGTGTTCATTATTTCTAGGCAGAGACTCTGCCTTGGACCTAGAAACATATGACAGCTCAGTAGGTGGTGCCCTAAGTGGGTGGGAAAACACAATTCCATGTCAAGGCTTTGCCAACCTAAGGCAGTCCCCTCAGCAGGGCCAGAGGAACAGAGATGGTTAAGGGAAGAGATGGCGATCTAACTCCGCTCCCTGAGTCATACCACCATTCCAGGGCTTTCCCTGGGGTCAAGTTATGAATACAATTCAGAAGTAAATGTTTAGATATGGTTTTATGGAAAACTTTCAGGAGCACTTTTTCCATCCTCTCCAAACCCTCCCAGCATTCTGTGAGAACACATAAACAATGATATGAGGTTAATGAACCCATAAAATCATCATTAGTTGTAAAATTAGATGCAATAATAGACTCCGAATATTTATCAAGGACCAGTTTTTTAAAATTTCTTCCCAGGAAACGTTGTGTTCTTCCCAGGAAGCAAATCTGAAACTTAACTTTTAAATTAATACTGTACTTCAAATATTAAAAATTGGAAGAATGCAAGGAAAATTATAATATAATCCTCTATTTTTTAGGAGACATGAAGACATAAAACTAAAATGCAGTTTGAGGAATCATACATTATAGAGGTAGACATACTTTAGGATCAAACAATGTTAAACCATATATATATTTTTTTCCCTAATTTTGGGGTCCTCTGTATTTTCCTAGAGTGGCTGAGTCTAGGAATGATAACTATCTAGGCAGTTTGTTAGGAATCAGTGACCCAGGCTAATGGGCAACCATGTCCAGAGAGTGCCATCTGCTCTTTCTGGCAGTGACAAAGGTTGTACATCAAGGTTCTCTTTCTTCCATTTCCCTGGATCCTGGGCCTCAACCAGCAGGGGGTTTGGCACAAGAAGCTTGGCCACAGTTTCTTTATCCATAGTCTGTACACTGAACAGGTCCAAGGAGATTTTGATTCATACCTCACTGCCTTTGATCAGTTGTTATGAGTAATTGTTATGACTTTACAATAACCTGCATTGTTACTTATTGTGCGAGAAGCTAGGCCTCCCAAAGCTGCAGCCCCCACAACCCAAGTTCATGTACCATTGCAGCCTGGCAGTCAGGACGGACTCCTCCATAGGTCATTTTCTTAAGACCACATTCAAACTCGTTTATTGCTCATCACTCTGTTCTCTTTCCCTTCTGCTTGCTGTACTCACTCACGCCAGAATCTGTTACGCCAATAAATCAGTGGAGTAGCTTCTCACTAACTTTTCAAGACTCAAGGGTGGTATAAATGAAATGGGGACATTAATAAACATTTTGAAGAATAATGAGAGGTAATTTTGTAAATGGTCAAATTGGCGAGTAGTAGCATCTATTATTGCCATTTAATGGTAAAAGAGTAAACAGAAAATAACTGCTAAGATTTTTAGTGCGTTTGGAAATTCCTTAGAGAAGTTTAAACCTCTAAACATACTTTATCTGCTTGAACCGTTGCACATGGTACATGAATTTTGTAGGAACTCCCAATAGCAGTGAGTCTTTCTCTGACTGGCTGGCAATGGTGTGTTGGCTTCAGTTACTTGTATTATACTTCCTTTAATTTGCCTCCTACTGTTTGTTATTTTTCCTTCTGATTTTTCTTGCTAATATCTTCTTTTTTGCTCTTTCTGCACTCCTCCACTCACCCCCCTTTTAAAAAAATTTTATTAGGGGCTCATACAACTCTTATCACAATCCATACATATACATATATCAATTGTATAAAGCACATCTGTACATTCTTTGCCCTAATCATTTTCAAAGCATTTGCTCTCAACTTAAGCCCTTTGCATCAGGTCCTCTTTTTTCCCCTCCCTCCCTGCTCCCCCCTCCCTCATGAGCCCTTGATAAATTTATAGATTGTTATTTTGTCATATTTAGCCCTATCTGGAGTCTCCCTTCACCCCCTTCTGTGCTGTCTGTCTCCCAGGGTGGAGGTCACATGTAGATCCTTGTAATCGGTTCCCCCTTTCCAACCCACTCACCCTCTACTCTCCCAGCATCACCCCTCATACCCCTGGTCCTGAAGGTATCATCCACCCTGGATTCCCTGTGCCTCTAGCTCCTATATGCACCAGTGTGCAAACTCTGCTCTATCCAGGCTTTCAAGGTAGAATTCGGATCATGGTAGTTGGGGGTAGGAAGCATCCAGGATCTGGGGGAAAGCTGTATTCTTCGTCGGCACTACATCGCACCCTGACTGACGACTCATCTCCTCCCCTAAACCCCTCTGTGAGGAGATCTCCAGTGGCCGACAAATGGGCTTTGGGTCTCCACTCTGCACTTCCTCCTTCATTCACTATGATTTTTTTTTAGCATGATGCCTTATACCTGGTCCCTTTGGCACTTCATGATTGCACAGGCTGGTGTGCTTCTTCCATGTGGGCTTTGTTGCTTCTGAGCTGGATGGCCGCTTGTTCACCTTCAAGCCTTTAAGATCCCAGATAATATCTCTTTTGATAGCCGGGCACCATCAGCTTGCTTCGCCACATTTGTTTATGCACCCGTTTGTCTTCAGCGATCGTATCATGGACGTGTGCAGCCAATGATATGATTGTTCTTTGATGCCTGATAACTGATCCCTTAGGGACCACGTGATCACACAGGCTGGTGTGTGCTTCCATGTGGGCTTTGGTGCTTCTGAGCTAGATGGCCGCTTGTTTATCTTCAAGCCTTTAAGACCCCAGACACCATCTCTTTTGATAGCCGGGCACCATCAGCTTTCTTCACTACATTTACTTGTTCACCCGCTTTCGTTTCAGCAGTTGTATCGGGAGGGTGAGCATGATAGAATGCCAATTTAATAAAAGAAAGTTTCATGCATTGAAGGAGTGCTTGAGTCGAGGCCCAAGGTCTTTCCACCACCTTAATATTTGACCTATAATATAGACACATAGATCTATTTCCCCATCCTCATATATATATTTGCATGTACATGTTTTTGTCTAGAACTCTATAAATGCCCTTTGACTCCTAGCTCTTTCCTCCATCTCCCTTGACTTTCCTCCTGCCCTACTACCATGCTCCGTCCCCACCTTGGTTACAGCTATACATCTTTTTTAAATAACCTTACCCTTGATCATTCCCTACCAGGCCTGCCACTCCCCCCTCACCACCATTTTGGGTCCCATGTTGTTCCCTAGTCCCTGTGTTTGTTAACACCATTTCCTTAACCCCCCCACCTTCCCCTATCCCATGTCCCCCCGGAACTGTCGGGCCCGTTGTTTTTCCTCCAGATAGTTCATACAGCCTGTCTTAGTTAAACAGACCTGTGGAGATAATAACATGCACATAAACAAGACAGAGGAAAACAAAGCAACAGTATACAACCAGACAACAAAACAACAACAGCAAATTGCTGACAAAGAACAAAACAAAACACATCAAGAAAGAAAAGCTTGTAGTTACTTCAAGGACCATTTGTTGGCCTTTAGGAGTGTTTTCCAGTCCAGTCTGTTGGGGCACCACGTCCTAGCTCCAAAGGCCACTTTCAGGATTCCCTGGGGACCTTGCCACTCCATTCCCTTGCTGTTCCGCTGCACTCCCCCAGTGCTTTGCCTCGGTGTGGTGGGATCAGGTCAGGCGCAATTCCCACACTGTGTCTCTGGTGCTGTCCCCTGTAGCGCCATTGGTCACTGAGGGGCATCATGTCTCATAGTGGGGCCAGCCATGTTGTTCTCTCTGTGGACTGGCTGCTCGACTCAGGAACATCATCCTCACGGCCTGTTGGGCCAGGCTGTGCTCCACTCTCTTCTCCTTCATCTGCTCCCGTGTGCTCTGATCAGATATGTCCATCTCCTGGAGCTGCAGAATCAATGTTGTCCTTTGAAACAAATTCTTCTCGGGGGAGGGGCAGGAATCCACTTAATTTTTGGTGCTGGGGCCAGCCTCCCAGACCTCTCCACTGGTTTCCTACTCCACGCCGGGATGTTGCATTCACACCTTGCGGCATTGCGTTGAAGTCTGGTCCCACTTTCCCTGTGGAGATATAAACAATACCCTCCCCTTGGGTGGGTTAGTGCCACATGCCCCTGCTCCCCTTTTCTTCCTTATATTCATCCTTTTATTTTCCTTTCCCCACCTCCTCCCCCGTAGTCTACCATTTGCATCCCTGGTTTTGATCTGGTCTCTGCCATACTACACAGTCTTCACCCCAGAAATGTTTGCATACAGTAGCTTTTTCCCTGTGCCCCTTTTGCAGTTTTTTTTTAATACTTACCTCAGCGGGCTCATGTTGTACTTGTCCTTTTGTGCCTGACTTACCTCGCTTAGCGTGATTTCCTCCAGTTCTTCCCATGCCGCTATGTGCCTCATACGTTCATCACTGATTTTTAGTGATGCGTAGTACTCCATTGTATGTATATACCACAGTGTTTTAATCCAATCGTCAGTTGATGGAAATTTGGGTTGCTTCCAACTCCTTGCAATTGTGAACTGTGCCGCAATGAACATTGGAGCACAGATGTCTGGTCTTGGTTTGTTTCTTGCCTCTTCTGGGTATATGCCCAGTAGGGGGATTGCTGGGTCATATGGTAACTCTATTTCCATCTGTTTTAGGTATCGCCAGATTGATTTCCATAGTGGCTGTACATACTTACAGTCCCACCAGCAGTGGATGAGAGTTCCTGTCTCCCCACAGCCCCTCCAACACTTGTTGCTTTCTGATTTTTTGAATTGGGCTACCTTTGAGGGTGTCAGGCTTCCACCCCTTTTTTATTCCCATTCTTTCTCTAATTTAGTTTCTTTTCTTCCAAGAAAAACATGTAAAGGTTTTCTTTGGTTTTTAACAAGATCAGTCAGTTATTTAATGAGGTACAAACACCTTGAGATTGGCCAAAAGTATCATAATTGAGATTGCAAGGAGGCACAAATGGGTTGTGTTTGACTACGGACATAAACAGAAGCAGCTTAAGCTCAGGCAGACGTGCCAGGGAAAAGATTTTGTCATCTGCTTTGGTAAGATTACAGCCATATAAACCCTCTGGAACAGCTGTACTGTGTAACACATGGGATTGCCATGGGGCAATACTTCTCAACAGCAATGATTTTTTTGTTTAAAGTTATGATCATTGCTAATGATAGCTCGCAAAGTAGCACTGGCTCTTTGCCTTCAAGAGACATACATCCTGCACTGTAAATCTTAGGCTACCGGTGGTTGAATACGGTTGGAAGAGGCGTTCTGGCTAATGAGTTGTGACAAAAGAGATTGATGCTATTTCATAGCTAGAGCTCCTAACTGTTCAAAGAAGACCCTTCAGTGTTAACTCTCTCTGATATAGAAGGATTAAATCCTTTGGGAGCCCTGGTGGTGTAGTGGTTATGAGTTGGCCTGCGATTCTTAAGGTCAGCAATTCAAAACCACCAGCTATTCCTCAGGAGAAAGATGAGGCTCTCTATTCCTATTAACAGTCTTGAAAAACCCACAAGGACAGTTCTACCCTGTCCTATAGGGTCACTATAACTTGGCAGTGAGTTATGTTTTTGTTTTTGCTATAGCACATGGAAACATTATAAATATTTATTCCAACCACTTAGGCACCTGAAAATAAGAAAAAGGTGACATCCTGAGACACTAATAATGGATATATCTTATGATTGAGAAATAAATCTAGTTGTTTTCATGTACAAGAATTTAGAAGTTTGGGGATTTGAGTTAAAACATTTTTTTAATTTTCACAATACAAATTCACAATATAATATACCCACAATTTCACAATATAAATTAAACTATCGTGACTTTTTTCATCATTAATATTACTTATAAGATCATGTAGATCTTGGCTGAAAGCAGAGAATACCAGAAAAGTAATCACTTGTCTTTTATTTGAGTGTGTGGATCATAACAACTATGGAAAACATTGCAAATAATAGAAATTCCAGGATACTTCATTGTGTTCATGTATGTGATTACTTAAATGTAAATACATTTTTATAAATTTTATATTTGGGGTAGAAAAACAATGTTGAAATCTAGCACTAGAACAACAAAAATTATAATAATAGCAAGAAAATCCCATTATTTGCCAGGAATGACATCCATGTGATTTGAATATATATTTCAAGGTCCCATCTATATTAAAAAATGAAAATGTAGTGAAGAAGGCTGATGGTGCCTGGCTATCAAAAGATATAGCATCTAGGGTCTTAAAGGCTTGAAGATAAACAAGCAGCCATCTAATTGAGAAACAACAAAGCCCACATGGAAGAAGCACACCAGCCTGTGTGATTATGAATTGTTGATGAGATCAGGGTTCAGGCATCAAAAACCCAGAGCAAAAATCATAATGTGAATGAAAAAGGAGTGTAGAGTGAAGGCCCAAAGCCTATCTGTAAGCAATTAGACATCCCCTTACAGAAGAGTTGTGGGGAGAAGATGGGCCAGTGAGGGTTCAGTGTAGCACTGATGAAACATACAACTTTCTTCTGGTTCTTTAATGCCCCCCCCCCACTATCATGACCCTAATTCTACCTTACAATCTGGCTAGACCAGATTGTACAGATAAGAGCTGGAAATATAGGGAATACAGGACAGATAAATTATTCAGGACCAATATTGAGAGTAGGCATACCAGGAGGGTAAGGGTAAGGTGAGGGGGAGAAAGGGGCACCTAATCACAATGACATACCTATATCCTCATCCCAGGGGGTGGACAACAGACAAGGGGGTGGGGTAGACACTGGATAGTGCAAAATGTGAAAAAATAATAATTTGTCAATTATCAAATGTTCATAAGGGAGAGAGGGGAAGGGAGGGAAAAATGAGGAGCTGATACCAAGGGCTCAAGTAGAAAGAAAATGCTTTGAAAATGATGATGGCAACATATGTACAAATGTGCTTGACACAATGGATGGTAAGTATGGAATATGATAAGAGTCGTACGAGCCCCCAATAAAGTGATTTTTTTTAAAAATGCAAAATTAACTTACATGGAAATTTTGAATTGCTATTTGATTTACATATTTCAATCTACTTTCCCTTTCAAAAGCGAACATGAGAACAGATATGGTACTGAAGAAAAAATTAAGACCAAAGATGTTGGTCAAAAATCTTGGAGTTAGGTCTTGTTCAGCCCTTTGAGTTGCTGTCCTGGTTACTAAGGGGGCAGTTGTTTTATTTCCCACATCTTTGGTTCCATAGTGCCTGAAGGAACCCTGCTGTTACCGTGGTTACATGACAGGCTCCTAATTGCAAAGTCAGCAGTTTAAAACCACCAGCCACTCCATGGGAGAAAGATGAAGCTTTCTACTCCTGTAAAGATGTACAGTTCCAGCAAACCACGGGGTCATTTTTATCCTGTCCTATATGGTCACTATGATTCAGAATAGACTCAGTGACAATGAGCTTGAGTTTTCTCAGTTTTGGGTACATTTTCCAATGAAGATGTTGGACCCTAACTCATCAGACCATTGAAGCTTTAGCACTTTCTAATGAAGAAGCATCTGGCTTTGGCTGGAGACATACTTCATCCCAAATGGCTTCAATAAAGACACTACCTTGGGAAGACTACATTCAGAATTTTGAGGAAACAAATAGTGTTGAGGTACCTAGGTATTAGCAGTGGTGGAGGAATTCTAAGGCTGAAGGTTTGCCGTGGGGAAAGGGTTAGCAGAGGGCAAGGAGCACTGGGATTCTGGGGGAAGGGACACTGGGCTGGAGCCCTGCGTGGAGACCAGTGTGGAGGAGGATGGCAGCGGTGGCTGGAGGTACACGCTCAACATAGGGAGGAATAAAGGAAGACACAGACGAACCTCTCTATTCTCGAGGCTTGTAGTATCCTACCAGCGTCTCTTCCTGAGGAAACCCAATCAGAAGCAAGAGTTGGGAGGTGCTAACTTTCTAGGTTAGTCCACCAGGACGAGAGCAAGACAGAGGAGGATAGAGAATGTGTGTTTAACATATGAAACACATATAACATTGGCACCCAAACCAGACAAAGGCACTACTAAGATAGAAAACTATAGATTGCTATCCCTCATAAATATAAGAGCAAAAATTCTCAACAAAATGCTGGCCAATAGATCCATCAATTTTTAAAAAATAACACAAAAAAAGCCCATGCTCAAGTGGGATTCATCCCAGACACACAGGATGGCTCATTGTTGGAGGAAAAATATCAATATAATCCACCACATAGCAAAACAAAAGATAAGAACTATATGATCATATCAATTGAAAAATCATTCAACAATATCCAGTACAGATCCCAATGTCATTCTTTAAAGAAGTGGAAAAAGACTCAACTAATTACTAACTTTATATGGAGAGAGGAAAGATCCAAGATAAGCAAAGAACTTCTTAAGAAGGAGAATAAGGAAGGACGTTTCTCATGTCCCAAACTCAAAAGAACCACGGTAGTAAAATTAGGTATGGTTACAGTAATAGATACATAGATGGACCAGAATGCAGAGCCCAGGAATAAATTCATCTACCAATAGACAACTGATCTTTGACAGAAGGCCAAAGAACATTAAATGGGATAGACATAGCCTCTTTAACAAACTGTGCTGACAAATTGAATTTTCATCTGTAGAAGAATGAAACCAGGACCTCAGTTCATGTATAAAACCTCAAGATGAATCAAAGATCTAAATATAAATCCATGTGTTTTAAAGATTACCAATGAGAAAATAGGTACAAACTGAAGGGCTCTATTTCAGGGAATGGACACACTATCAAATATAATGAAGAAAACGCACACCCTGGATGAATGGTTCCTACCATGAATGGTTCCTACCTTCTGTGAGGAAATGCCCATTTCTCAACCAGTTGGCTTTGGGTCTCCACTCTGACCCCTCTTCACATCAATAAAACTAATTGTTTTGATCCTCTGATTCCTGATCCCGTTGACACTTCATGATCACACAGGTGGGTGTGCCTCTTCCACGAGGACTTTGTTGCTTCCCTACTTAACTTGCTTAACTTCAGGCCTTTAAGACCCCAGATTTTATATCTTTTAATAGCTAGACACCATCAGCCTTGTTCACATTTGCTTATGTACCCATTTTGTCTTCAGTGATCATGTTGGGAAGGTGAGCATCATGCAGTGCCACATTATTAGAACAAAGTGTTCTTGTGCTGAGGGAGGACTTAAGTGGAGGCCCAAGGTCAATCTGTTACCTTAGTGCCATGCCATATAAATAAATAAATACACACACACACCAATGCCCCTATCTTTATATATTAATATATTTACATATGTGCATGTCTATATTTATATATATATAGCTTTTGCCTCCTAGTTATTTCCTCTATTTCTTTTCACTTTCCTCCAAAACGGGAATATTTGTTAATGGCACAATAGGCAAAGAACTAATTTTTAACATCTATAGAAAATTGCAGCATTTCAGTAGGGAAGATATTTACAACCTAATTAATAAATAAGAGACCTCATTCATGGCAAAGGACATGAGCAGACAATTCATCAGAGATAACGTACAAATTGTCAATGAACATATGAATAAATAGCCATCTGGGAGATGTAAACCAAAGCACAAAGAAGATACCACCACGCACTGATAATGACAGCCAAATGAGAAAAAAAGGAAAACAAGCATAAAATGACAAATGCCAGTGAGGTGGTGGAAAGGATGAACCCGATTGAAATTCCATATGATCCAATATTTCTTCTGCTGTGTACATATCCTACAGAAGTAAAAACTCATGAATAGACATATGCACACCCATGTTCAATGAGCAATAGCAAGAAGATGGAAACAGCCTGCATTGAATGGCCATCAGTAGAATGCTGGATAAAGAAACTTTGGAATATATACACATGGAATACTATGCATCACTAAAAAACAATTATGAAACCTGGAAGCATCTGTGACATGAATGAACCTATGTTGAGTGAAATTAGTCAAACATGAAAGGAGAACTATTATATGAGACTATTAGTATAAGAAAAAACGAAACAAGATAAAGACTCCCATAACAAACAAAACAGATTTTAGTATTTGCTAAAGGGGGTAAGGGTAAGGGATATAAAACAAAACAATAGTCTACACATGATAGGTTCCCATTGGGTGAAGAGGAAGATGGTGATCCACAAGATGGAGAAGGAAATCAAGGAGCTGGGTAAAGGTAAGGTGATGGGGTTTGATTAGTAGTTTAGACAAAGTAAATGATCTGAAATGTGTAAGCGAATTTACACATTTTATTTTATTTTTCTTCATTCTTTAAAATGTTTTAAATAAATTATTTTATTTGAGGCTCTTGCAGCTCTTATAACAGTCCATGCATCCATTGTGTCAAGCACATTTGTACATCTGTTGCCATCATCCTTTTCAAAACACTTTCTTTCTACTGGGTATTTTGATATCAGCTCCTCATTTTTTTCTTCCTATCCCACCCTCCCCCCCTCATGAACCTCATGATAAATTAGAAATGATTATTATGTTCATATCTTACACCATCCACATGTGTTTTTGTTGTTTATCACCCTGGTGGGGAGGGCAGGTTATACATTGAGATCAATGTGTGATCACATTATACAGCAATCACATTGTGATTGGTTCCCCCTTTCCTCCCCATGTTTCCCCTATAGTCCTGGTATAACTGTTCCTATTATTGTTCCTGAGGGGTTTGCCTGTCCTGGATCTGTGTGTCAAGAGGACCACCATCAACATTCAAAAAGTTAGGAAAGAGATTTCTGTCATGGGACCTCTAAGAGATACTTTTACCCAGTATTAACTGAAATCATGTCTATATGGAGGACAACTGGCCTGATACTGGGTTTGTTCCTGCATAATCAGGATTATAATGGTTTCTACCTGATAGTAAGATTGTGCAGGACTCTTGCCTTGGCTAGAGTGGATCTGCCAGTAGCTCAGTCTGGCTCGATACTCTGCAGATGGGTTTGGGACTCCTACACTCCTCCATAGCTTTCGCCAAATTGAGTGTTCAGAATTTTATAAAATTTAGCTCAAATACTTTTCTTTTCACAATATTCAGATTTTTTCATTGTTATCTTTGATTCACACAAGCTGGTGTGCTTCTTCTGTGTGGATTTCATTGGCTCCTTGCTTAGTTGACTGCTTGTCTGAATATAAACTGTTAAGACCCTAGACACTATGAGAAGGTACCCCTCTGCAAACAGAATTATTTTTCAAAGCTATGTATTTAAAATTTTTTTTCAAAACAACCTTATTACTTTCAGAGTGCTCTCCATTACACTTATATTTGTCAAATCTCTGATTCCACTCTTGGCAACATTGTTCAAACTCATCTGTTTGGATGGCTGATGGAACAGAACCTTCCTATTTTTTTTCACCTCTTCTACGTCATCAAATTGCTGCCTTTTCATGTTCCTCTTCATTCACAGAAACTAAAAGAAGTCTCATGGAGTGAGATCAGCTGAGTAAGGGGTGTAGGGCAAGAGAGGAATACTGGGTGTTTTGGTTTTGGGGTTGTCTTTTTGCCAAAAACTGGCTCACTGAGACGGTTGTATAAGCAGGTGTGTTTTGTCTTCACAATTCAGGCCTTTTTGGCTCACACTGCTGCACAATCTTTTCAGGATCTCTAAAAAGAAAGCTTGATTAACAGGCTGACCCGGTGGGACAAACTCCAAATGCACTATCCTGCTCACAACACATCTGTTTTGAGGGGAGCACCCCCTCATATTTTGATTGATAGTTGGGCACTATCTGCCCTCTTCACCACACTTTGCTGTAATACTCTCTGTTAGTCTGGGTAGACTAGAGAAACAAATTCATAGACACTCATATGAGTCTAGGAAAAAGGTTTATATAAAGTGTAATTACACATTAAGAAAACCTCCCAGCCCAGTCCAGAACATAAGTTCAATATTAGCCCATATGTCCAGTACCAGTCTATAAAGTCCTCTTCAGACTCACACAATACATGTAATGACACTGAATGCAGGAAGATGAGAAGCCAGTGCCTAGTAAGTCTTGTGGATCCAGTGGCAGTGTAAACTTCTCAGTGCTGACAGTTATTTCTATGTGGTCCCTCCAGCTCCAGGCCACTAGTTAGCTCCATGTATCTTGTCACCAGGAATGTCTCCCAGTGAGGGAGCATGTGTCCTTCCTCCAGTGAGCTACTTATCTCCTTAGCACCTCCAAAGGAGGTCATGAAGCTGCAGCTTGATTGACAGGCTAAACCACTCCTTCACTGTTAATAATCTCACATTGACAACAGATTATGTAACTACCACACACTCTTATCTTCAGTGAACATTTCATGAAGATGTGTATTGAGCAGGGCCATGATGTAAGAGGTAAATGTTCTTAATTTGGAGCAAGGATTCAATAAGAGCCCAAAACTCGTTCCTGGATCTATGCTTTCTTTTTCTCTTAATTTGCTCTAACTTGGATTAATACATACGGCATATATTTTTTAATTTGAAAAATATGTTAAAAAGAGTAGAGGAGGGTACTGCTTGTCTGATTGTACTGTGTTTGTGTGCTTGTCTATATGTTCTGAAAGTAAACTATGCCAAGTCTTGGATTCTGCATTGGGTGTGTGTATGTAGGGGGTACGTGTAAGCAATGCAGCAATGCACCCCATGGTTGGGGTTCCCCTCCTGGAAAGTCCCAAAGAATGTGGCCCTTGCTAAAAAAATAAACCATCTCAGGATTTTTTTTGAATTGCATTTATTCTTATTGGGATTTAACTCCTTGTGAATGATTCTCCAGGCCACCTTATCACTGCCACCAGGTGAAACAAGATTCTCTTGCCAAGCAGGGTACACAAAGAAAATCTAACTGCTACTGTGAGCCCCGAAAAATCTAAAGTGGAAATGTAAATGGCTGAGGACTAGAAAGCAAATGCTGTGTGTCTTCACGGTCATCGTTAGCTTCCATATATCCTGTTCAGCGGGTCTATCAACCTCGCAAGGTTGCAGTAACCTGAAGACTAGAGCAGAGCAAATGCCAGCCTCTCCCTGGAGCCGCTCCTTGAGGAAGACTGAGGATAAGGGCTTCGATGCACACCTTAGGAGCAAGAAGAAAAGAATGTGTCTGAGGTGTTGAGGGAGCAATTGAAAGTCCTCTCAGAAGGCCGAGGCTGTGGCTCCACTTTGAATAGACGCATTGAAGTTGGCCTTTCAAATGATGGACTCAGGTCCACACGCATGTGAAAGCTGGATAATGAATAAAGAAGACCAAAGAAGGGTCGAGTCATTTCAGTTAAGATGCTGGTAGAGAAGACTGCCTGAGAAATCAACAAATCTGTCCAGCCAGAATCTTAGTTATAAAAAGGGATAGTGAGACTTTGTTTCAGGAATTTGGGACATGCCTATCAAGAGAGACAGGCCTTGTGAGGAAATTATGCTTGGTAAAGAAGAGAATTAGAGTCCAACAAGATGAATTCATGCTGTGACTTCAGCAATTGAATCAAAGATAATAAATGGGAAGACAGGTTAGGGCTGGCAGTGTTTTGTTCTGCTGCACATAGTTTTGCCAGCGTTGACTTTACTGTACCTAATGACAACAAGAGCTTACTTCTCTCAAGTATGAATCAAGTTTACTGTACACAGATCTCTAGACTTGGCTCTTCATTGTGTATGCCATTTAGCACCAGCTTGGATCTTCCAAGTCTCCAGAGAAACAGGAGTTTTGTGGCCTCCATCAATTGGTACGCTAGACCTAAAACATGTTCCAAATAGGATGGACACTAGCCTTGGAGCAAAGCAAAACGAATAATGATTGCTTAATGTTTGTATTTTACATGGACAACGGAGGCTTTCGAACAGAACAAGGGAATACTGCTTGTGTTAAAATCAAAAAAGAAGTATGTTAGATTGGCATCCTTTCACGATACTTACTCAATCTGTAAACTGTGCAAGTAATCTGAGGAGTTGTACTATACTAGGACAAAAATGGCGGCAGAATTGGGGGACAATTTATGGACAATTTTCAGATGGCATGACCTTGCTTGCTGAAGAACTTGTTGATGAAGATCAAGGACTACAGTTTTCAGTCTTGGATTGCAAGCCAGCATAATGAAAACCCACCAACTTGTCTGTCAATCTGTCATGCTGGAGTGACGGGTGTGTTGCTGTGATGCTGGAATCGGTGTCACTGATATTGAAAATATCAAAAGGCTCACCCAAAATCAACAGGTTTCAGCAGAGCTTCCAGACTAAGAAAATACTAGAAAGAAAGAATCGGCTGTCCACGGCACAGGAATTAATCACTGAAGAACTTTTGGAGAGCAAAAGAGCATTTCCAGATACGGAAAACCTCGTGGGTAGATGCAGAGCATTGTCAGAGATAGTGCCAAAGGTTGAGCCCCTCAGGTCACAAGGCACTCAGAATTAAACTTCAGAGCTGTTTCCTCAAAGTAGAGTCAATCACGGGGATGCAGATGGACTAAAGGCTGGGGGAGTAATGCCTTTGGTGCCTTCATTCCTTGACAGGGCACCATGAAGAATGAGAAGGACGAGTTGAAAACATCAATGCAAGATAAGAATTTGGAATGTATGAAGTATGAATGCAGGAAAATTGGAAGTTCTCAAAAACAAAATGGAACGCATAAAGATCAATATTCTAGGCTTTAGTGTATGTGTGTTTTTAAACGGTGTAATGGTAGCATCGCATCTGACCTATCTTCTGAATTCTTCGGCTAACTTCACAAAGGGAAAGAATCGAGTTCATCAGCCTGATTTCTATAAGGTGTAGTAGGTAAGACGTGTTTTCTCTCTTTAACCTTATGAGCAATTGTGAAATGCTTCCATAGCAGTCTCGACTGCTCTACTGGGTTCTGCATTTGTTACATTAGCACACAGAAATCTCAGACCATGCTGAGAGTTATAAGGTTTGTTTGAGAATCAACAAATTATATCTGAGAATCAGGACTAAGCAAGGATTCAGTCAAGACAGTTCCTCAGCCATATCTGCAGACAGGTGGCTCCCTGATCCTTGTCCTCTGAGGCAAATGATAGAAAGCTGTTAGACTCGCCGATGCCCAGCGTCACCAAAACATCACTCCATCTGTCAGCCGCTTATCTGACGCCACTCAGTTCTCCTGCTTCTTCTGTCAGCAAGTCTATCCACTCTACCTTGTTCCATGTGCCAGGATGAGTTTAGTGTCCCCAGAAAGATATATTCAAGTTGTAACTTCCAGTGCCTATGAATGTTATCTTACTTGTAAATAGACATTTTGCAGATGGCAACATGAGGTCATACTGGAGTCGGGTGGCTCTAATTCAATCTGATTAATAACCTTATAAAAAGAGCAGAAGAGAAACAGAGAGTGACAGGTGCAGAGGAAAAAGAGCAGTGGGAGGCAGAGGCCAAGACTGAGTTTATACTGCTACGAATCGAGGAACACCAGAGCTCCTAGACACTGGAAGAGACAAGGAACGTTCCCCGCTGAAGTCCTCAGAGAAGGCATAGGCCTGCTAACGCCAGAATCCAGACTGCTATCCTCCAGAACTGTGAAACAATACATTTTTCTTGTTTAAAGTCATCTAGTTTTCGGTATTTACTAAAACAGCCTAAGAAAACTAATATAAGCCCTGAATATTAAGGAATTAAATGGTCCTCACTGCAGTAAATCTTGAAAATTTTAATATTTAACACTGTATTTCCACCACTCTACAGCTGAAGGGGTGGGAAGCAAGTATTCTTACTATTTTTGACCAGGCGGTTTCGTCTTTTCTTTTTCTCTCACAGGCCATACCATTTTGAAGTAATTACCCATTCCCTATCATAGGGGCACATTCTGAATTGATTGATACAATGGGGGAGGCAGAGTGAGAATAAGATTTTAGGGGCTGTAAATATTTATGGGAACTGATATTTTCTTTCTTCCGAAGAATGGTGTGCTAGATATATAATCGTTTGTCAATTTGAGGATTAAGAGTATAGGGGTGGAGTCTAGCTTGTCAATCAGATCATAGCCAATGAGGCCTCTGTGTGGGCATGGCCTTCTCCTGAGAATTCTGGGAAATCCTGATTTTCCGCCTTGGAGATGGGAGATACTTTCCCATTTTGCTCACTCCCTGTGAGACATCCCTGAGGAGAAGCCACAGCGAGCCCTCTGCCAGCGCTGAGATACATGCAATGCCGCTGGATCCAAAGACTTTCTACCCACTTGCTTGTGAACATTCTGCCTTTGGCATCATTGCATGTGTTTCGTGAGTCTGAAGAGGACTTTATAGATTGGTATCGGACATATGGGCTAGCATCAGACTTATGGCCTTGGACTGGACTGGGTTGAGATGTTTTTTAATATACAATTGCTCCTGTTTATAAACATTGTCCTTATACACATATAAAGTGTCTCCATTGATTTGTGTCTCTAGTCTACCCAGACTAACACAAATGGTCACTGCATTTGACTATGAATCTTCGAGTGAACAATCCAAGGCTTACTAACAGTGCCAGCGGGAAAAGAGGGCTCCTGTGAAATAATTGCTCTAACAAAATGAATTTCATTATTAAGCAAGCATTTTTGTTTGTATACTTTGACTTTTTAATCACATAGATAAAATTGTCAACAGAGCTTCTGATTAACATATGATAGTGAGTATGACCATATTGGGCTGATGTGATTTTTAGTCCAAACAAAATAAACTTGTCCTTTTATTTAATCCATGTGACCATGCCTCAAATAAAGATGTGATTTTCACATGGATTTTTGCTCTTGGTATTTATTTATCTAGTCTGAGGGTTTGGACCCTTAGATTAGAAAAAAACTGTTCTAAATCATGCCATAAATAATCTGTTTCTTTGCCGTTCTCAATATTAATACTCCTGAGCCACATTTTAGAAAAAAGTAGAAGGGTAACTTTGGCGGGCTAGAGTAAGTAAGATCAAGTGAGATGTCTCTAATGCTTTAATTTAGCTTTCAACATTTAGCTTTCAATATATAAGGATTTTATAAGACTGTGTCCAAACTTTTGTTTAGTTTTATTTTCATTTCTTGAAGAGAGAAAACATTTTTTGTAACATGCCAAGAAGTAGACAGATGGAAATAAGACATGACTGTTCCTTGTCTGATAAAAGAGAAAAGAAATCATTTTATCTGTTTATTTTCTCTTCTGTTTGATAGACATTTTTAGAGAGTGGTATCAGGTTTACAGAATAATTGGGCAGGAAATTAGAACATTCTCATATATCCACTCCTCCCCCCGCCCCACTCCTTGAATCACATGGACAATTTCCCTTATTATTAGCATCTTGTGTCAGCATAATAACGTACATTATTATTAACTGAAGTCAGTCATTTACATCAAGGAGAACCCTTTGTGTTGTACAGTCCTATGAGTTTTTACAAATGCATAATGGCTTCTTAAACCATCATAGTATCGTACATAATAGGTTTCCTGCCCTAAACATTCTTTGTGTTCTGTCTATTCATCCCAGAAGAAACTGTAAAGAAACAGAACAATACATAACAAAACAATATGGTTTCATTTCAGTGCAAACCCATTCTTATTCCTGAAAAGCTTCACTTGTTCCAGCCCACAATCACCATTGGAGTGTGGAGGGCATTTTAAGTTCCCTGATCTTTGGTTACAGAGGCATGTGCCCTACTGAGCCAGTGAAAGAGGTGCTTTCAATTTACTCACAAACCCTTAAGTGTATCATGATTAGATAAACACCAGTACACATTGAATGTAGCTTTAAAATGCCCATGACAATGCTGACTCAAGTAACATTAAGATTAAGGGAAAGTTTGTTTGGAAGTATTCAAAGCCCTGTCTTTCTTACCCTGACTTTTTGTGCTCTGGAAAAGGAGATTGGTCAATAAAGTCAATTTGGTGAACAAAATTCTAACAGAGTGTGAGCAATTATCTTTCCACCTTTAAAAACATTTCCAACCAGAAATATCTACCGGTACTTCAAAGTTATCATGATTTATATTTATATTTCATTTGTATGAAAATGTAATCTTCTGATATTAGTACTGCCTTGGGCTGGTTTCTCTAGTTAAAAATAAACAGTGAGGTAGATGGATACATAGATAAATACATAGAGAGATATGTAGATACATAGGTAACTAGCTCAAGGAAAGGGCATGTTCCCCAACCATTCAATATTTCTCCATAGATACAATTAATTGTGTCACTTTATTTGTGTCTTTCAGAGATAATTTATATGCACAAATGCTATCTGAATATGTACATATTATTTTGTACCTTCCTTTTTTTCACATACTGCCAATTATAAATTCTTCTATATTTGCACTGAAAACCTTTGCTTATTTTTATAGCAATTTACCACCTATCACCCAAACTCCTTATCTATTTTCCTTTTTTGTAATTTTAATAGACTTTATCACCACTATTTATCCTTTTTATTATGTGTCCTTTACCTACGATAAAAAACCATGAACCTAAAAATGTCTTTTGCTTCTTCCTCTGCTCTCCTTGACTTACATAATAATATTTGAATTTGTTGAATGAATAAATGGACATATTGGTTTTTCTTACTCTATTTTATTCTATTGCATATGCTTAACAACATATTTACCCCGTCGCTTATCAAAGGATATTATGTTATATCCAGGATGTTGCTATTACAGACTATTTTGTGATGAACTTACTTATGCATGCATCAGTTAACCAGTAAGTCAGTGTATCTTTAGAGAAGATTCCTAAAAATGAAATTGCAGGTTTAAAAGTAAGCAAAACCACATTTTTCTTTAACTACATATTTCTATTAGCAAAATATACATGCATATGTAAATTTGGATTTACTGTGTTTCAAAAAAATTAGATGAATAGAATGGATATAAAAACAGTCTTTTTCTCTGAAAAATAAGTTGCAGACTTAACTTTCTTTTTTTTTATTAAAAAACATTTTATTAGGGGCTCATACAACTCTTATCACAATCCATACATATACATACATCAATTGTATAAAACACATCTGTACATTCTTTGCCGTAATCATTTTCTTTTTTTTTATCTTTTTTTTTTAATTTTAACAATTTATTAGGGGCTCATACAATTCTTATCACAGTTCATACATATACATACATCAATTGTATAAAGCACATCTGTACAGTCCCTGCCCTAATCATTTTTTTCTCCTCTTTTCTTTTTTTACATTTTATTAGGGACCCATACAACTCTTATCACCATCCATACATATACATACATCAATTGTATAAAGCACATCCATACATTCCCTGCCCCAATCATTCTCAAAGCATTTGCTCTCCACTTAAGCCCCTTGCATCAGGTCCTCTTTTTTTTTCCCCTCCCTCCCCTTTCCCCCCTCCCTCATGTGCCCTTGGTAATTTATACCTCGTTATTTGGTCATATCTTGCCCTATCCGGAGTCTCCCTTCCCCCCTTCTCTGCTGTCCCTCTCCCAGGGAAGAGGTCACATGTGGATCCTTGTAATCAGTTCCCCCCTTCCAACCCACTCACCCTCCACTCTCCCAGCATCGCCCCTCACACCCTTGGTCCTGAAGGTATCATCCACCCTGGATTCCCTGTACCTCCAGCCCTCATACGTACCAGTGTACAGCCTCTGCCCTATCCAGTCCTGCAAGGTAGAATTCAGATCGGGGTAGTTGGGGGGAGGAAGCATCCAGGATCTGGGGGAAAGCTGTGTTCTTCATCGGTACTACCTCGCACCCTAATTAACCCATCTCCTCTCCTAAACCCCTCTATGAGGGGATCTCCATTGGCCGACACTTGGGCCTTAGGTCTCCACTCTGCACTTCCCCCTTCATTTAATATGGTATATATATACATATACACATATATACACACACATATCTTTTTTTTTTGCATGATGCCTTATACCTGGTCCCTTGGCACCTCGTGATCGCACTGGCTGGTGTGCTTCTTCCATGTGGGCTTTTATGCTTCTGAGCTAGATGACCGCTTGTTCACCTTCAAGCCTTTAAGACCCCAGACACTATCTCTTTTGATAGCCGGGCACCATCAGCTTTCTTCACCACATTTGCTTATGCACCCATTTGTCTTCAGCGATCCTATCATGGAGGTGTGCAGTCAATGATATGATTTTTTGTTCTTTGATGCCTGGTAACTGATCCCTTTGGGACCACTCGATCACACAGGCTGGTGTGTTCTTACATGTGGACTTTGTTGCTTCTGAGCTAGATGGCCGCTTGTTTATCTTCAAGCTTTTAAGACCCCAGTCACTATCTCTTTTGATAGCCGGGCACCATCAGCTTTCTTCATCACATTTACTTGTTCACCCACTTTGGCTCCAGCCGTTGTGTCGGGAGAGTGAGCATCATAGAGTTCCAATTTAATAAAAGAAGGTATTCATGCATTGAGGGAGTGTTTGAGTAGAGGCCCAAGGTCCTTCCGCCACCTTAATACTTGACCTATAAATATAGACACATAGATCTATTTCCCCATCTTCCTATATATATTTGCATGTACATGTCTTTGTCTAGACCTCCATGAATGCCCTTTGACTCCTAGCTCTTTCCTCCATCTCCCTTGACTTTCCTCCTGCCCTACTACCATGCTTCATTGCCACCTGGGCTAGAGTATACCTCTTCTCTAAGCAACCTTACCCTTGATCATTTCCCACCATGCCTGCCACTCCCCCTTCTCTACCATTTGGGGTCCCGTGTTTTTCCCTTGTCCCTGGGTTTGTTAACACCACTTCCTTTCCTCCCCTACCCCCCCACCCCAAGTCTCCCAGGAACTGTCGGTCCCGTTGTTTTTCCTCCAGATAGTTCATCCAGCCTGTCCTATTCAGACAGACCTGTGGAGTCACTAACATGCACGAAAACAAGACAGAGGACAGACTTAACTTTCTTATAACATATTTTATTCATTAATTTTAGAAATTGCCATTCTACCAAAATATCTAAAATAAATATTAATTCAACGTGATGGTTAAGAATTCTCAGATATGAAAACAGTAACATAAAAACAATTTGTATTTTAATGTTAGACTCATATTTAGACAAATCCAAAGAAACTGTGTACTTTGGCTATGAAATGTAATGATTATGCAACAAAGATTCTTAGGCATATTACTGTACACTAAGGAAAAAATAGATTTCAATGTACTTTAAATGTTGCTTGAAATGTGTCTTTTTCCTCCTCTCTGCTCTTTATCCTGAAGATAATGTTTTTTCTCCAATGTTTAACGCAGCTGAATGTCCATACGTAAAATGGAGACTGAAATGTTCTAAGTAGTGAGGAGGAATGGAAAGATGGGATAGGTCATTTGAAAATGTTTAAGTATCTCTCTCCAAGTCAATGTATCTAGTTTTAATAGTAGTTATATAAATTGATAGATTTAATGACTTACTTAGTTCAAAGAAGTGAAATTTTAAAATCGAGATTAAGAGATTTTTACTCAGTGGTGAACCTTGTTGAACACAGCCCCCAAGTCTGTCCTTGCCTTGCCAAAGAAATGGATCTTATTCTTACCCTGGATTTATGGAGTGACTACATTGTGCTTTCTCTAAGTCATGCTGGAAATGTGTAGAAGGACCCACTTACAGTCAACAACAGATGCTCACAATCCTTCCAATAGGAATATTTTCTTCTACGTGGCACAGCACCAGGCTGTCTTGAGGAGGGATTGTCTTGGATATAGGAAATGAGTACGGGACATTCTTACACAAAAATCTGAAGCTAGTTTGAAACTTACTCATTCAAATATGAAAGCAAACATTTAGTGTGAGAACCTGTTTAATAATGAAATGTCAATATTTTGGGAGATGACAAAACAATTAAATGGAACTTCAACTCAAATGAAAATATGTCCACTAAACCCCAATAAAGGAAAATTCTATAATTAATTTAGTTCTTGGTGTAATTTTAATTACTTGATGTGTCTTCTTTAGAGAGGGGTGTACTAAGCTTGAACAGGAGGGGGCAGTTACTAAGCCTTCATAGAGGCAAGATCAGAGTTTGAACAGAGTAGGATTACCCAGACCCTGAAAGTATAGGATCTAATAAACCCATAGGATTTCCAAGGGTTCAAGAGTATTTGAAAATAGGATAATCAAAAGATGATCTAGCAGATACTTGGAACACATGATTGCTGGATCCACAATAGCAAGTCAAGGAATAAGAAGATAATGGGAGCCAGAGAGATAGCTTTTCCCTGAGAAAGCTCAATATTAATATTGACAGTAATTCAAACCCCAAGGGAAACGAATAGGGCCATTATTACTATATATTCATACACAGTGATATTGATGATGATGATGATGATGATGATTATGGCTCAGGAACTAGGCACTTCCCTGCTGCTCTTCAAAGATACTCAGGCTTACTTCACCTCCTCTCCCTGTTGAGTTAGAGATGCTATTGTGCCAAATTCATAGAGAAGGAAACGAGGTAACTTGCCAGATGTCACATAGGAAGCAATTCAGAATGTAAACCATGTAGTCAGAGCTCACAGGTTTAAACTGGGTCATAGGATTACCTTGGAAGTAAAGAGAAAGCTTGATTTCTTGCTGGTGATTTACTTATTGACCTACATTTTATAAGAAATCAACTTGAAAAGAAACAGGTTTGGTCTCTGATAAAGTTTATTGTGCCAACCTGGCCAAGAAACACATGTGGGGTTAATTGAAGGACGGAGAGATAAATGGCTCCGTGAGCTTCACCTTTCTAGTTCTCGGGTCACTTGGTTTTGGATGGTCGAACCCAGGTGCAGCTGCCTTAGCCAGTTCCCTGCTTCAGCTGACAAGGCTCACTTCCTGCAAGACATCCCCGAGGAGAAGCAGCATGGACTTACCCCGATGCAGCCTTGGGTGCTTGAACAGCCATGTGGAGACCCTGCCAGCGCTGAGATGCTTACATGTTCACTGATTCAGCTTTCCTCCTGCAGTAAGCATCATTCCGTGTGTTTTATGCGATGGTGGAGGATGTTGTGTATTGGTGTAGGACATAGGGTTTAATGTTGGACTTGTGGGCTTGGGCGGCACTGGGTTGGGATGTTCTGTTGATGTGCACTTACCCTTTATATAAAACTATCTCTTATACATGAGTTTCTGTGGATTTTTTTTCTCTAATGTACCCAGACTAACACAGTCTCTGAAGCCTCGATGTGCTGAATCCTTAGCTTGGCTGAGCCTCTAGTTTTCTGTTGACCAAAACTGAAAGAGATGACTGCTGGCCAATTTATTAGAATTTTACTGCATATATTAGCCATGTGGAAGATCCTTACTGGTTTTCATCATAAACTAGTGAGTATTAGGTTTGCCAGATACTCACCAAATCAATTTTCTCTTCTTATACACATAGTATGGCTATATCAGATATATGTATTTGATCAAGAAACTCTCAGTTAAAGCTGTGCATTGCCACCCAAACAACGTGTCTAATCTCCACTCGTGTTTTTCTTTTTCTCCCCATTTATATCACTGGAAAAGCATTATTGTATGGTGAATAAAGGATACAAAGGAAAAGAGGCCAATTCCCGGTGTAATTCTCTCAAGGTGAACTCATCAGGAAATGAGTCAACTTGTGTGCAACCATGCCAAGAACAGGAAACAAACAATGGGTGTGTGCTTGTGTGTTAAATCACGAAAGGTAAGTTAATTCATTAAATCAATTACTATGTCCTTATAAATTCAGATAGCATATCAGCCCCTTCCATAATATTAAGGAACACTACAACTCTTTGGTAAAATTAGTTCCTTATCTGGCTGTACCTTCTACCCTCTTCCATCAGTTTGGAACAATGTGGCTGCATTAAAACTCAAATAGTAAACTAGATAACCCTCTTTGTATTTTATTTTCACTAAGACTATTCTAAGAGATTGGACTGTATTCTAGTCTTTCCTCCTTTATATTTTAATAGAATTCAGAAAATGACTAAGCTTAAAGTATTAATAACTCAACTCCTCCAGTGCATATAAAACTACGATATGGTTTGACCTCAGGTTGCAATCCCTTCTTAAATTCTTCTGTCTCAATGCCATCCTAACCCAATCACCATGAATGGCACAAGACCACACACCCCCATTCAGGGGGAAGAACAACAGATACCAGAGGGCAAGGGAGACAGCGGTCAGTGCAAGACTTGAAAATAATTGACAAACTACAATCTTTCAAGGGGCCACGACATTTGGGACAGGGGGCGTGGAGGGAGGGAATGAAAAGTTGATCCCAAAGACTCAATAGAAAGTAAATGTCTAGAAAAAATGATGGAATATATGTATAACACGTCTGATACAATTAATGTATAGATTGTAACAGGAGTTGTAAGATCCCTCAATAAAATGATCAAAAAAAAAAACTTTAAAAAAAATCTGTGTCATTGATGAAGTTTGAAGACTCAGCCGATCTAGAATACCTTGTATAATAGCCATGGAAGGACAGTCATGGGTAAGCATTTTATACTTCTTTGTGCATTATGTATATTAAGTAATAGAGATTTCAGTAACCAGTGGCCAGGTAATAATTTCTGATAATGTTCTAAAAATAGAAACATTTAGAAACATGAATTCTGGGTCTGGGACCAGGAGGCGCCAATATTTTTTATCTTGAATCCATGGAGTTATCCCTGTAAATGGTATTCTACTAAGAGTTCAGAAATAAGACAAAATGAATGAGAATCATTATCAAAAATGATAAAAGTAAACTACCAGGCCAGAGAAAGCAATTATCTACTGAGATCCTTATCATATTGTAGGTGTCACACCTAGGTTCCTCAAATATGAAAGTTAGATGTACTAAGAACAAGGTGGGGGAGAGGGGTAGAAAGAAAGGAGTATATAGAGACAGAGTGATACAGAAAAAAATTGAGAAGTAGTCTGTAAACAATTCTAGTTAGTATTCATTTATTTGATGTACTTTTGAGATGACTTACAAGCTATTTTCTTTTAGTCACAAAGGATAACATTTTATCTATATCTAAATTTAGGAATGACTGCAATTGAGGGATATAAATCATGCCAGTGAAAGACATGGCTATACATGGAATAATGTCGTTTTTATTTCCTCATGAATCAATTTCCTTATTCCAATAATAGATTCAATGATAGTGCCAAAGATTATGCACAAGCAGTAATTTAGTGACTAGGAGTTGTGTTGTCTGTGCTTACATATAATAAGGAGGAGGACACTTGAGTGGCACATGGGCATGCTGGTTGGGACTTTATGAAGTCAAGGCTTAAGGAAAAAAATGAGAGAATTAAACTCTTTAACTATCAACCACGTGTTAGACTGCAGCAGTTACGCAAAGATCTAGAAGTGTTGACCTGCTATTTGCTTTGTCCTTTGTGGCTTGTCAATGGGTGACATTGGAAGGAGGAGTACATTTTAAACATCTCAAGTGCAGGTGTGATCAGCAAGTTTAAGAGTTTCATTGACGTAGTATCTTAGGAACACTGGTGATGCTGTGCATTAAGCATTGAGCTTCTAAGTAGAGGCTCAAACTCACTACTCAAGGGAAAGATGATGTTATCTGCTCCAAAGATTTGTAGTCTTAGAAACCCGAAGAGGCCATTCTCTCTGTCCTACAAATTTAGTTCACAGTTGCTTCAGAGCTGACTCAATGTCGGTAAATTTGGGTTGAGTTTTACTGGTGTCTTGTTATTTACTATCTCACCTTTAGCTGCCAAGAAGTATTTGTACATTTTTATTTTGCACCCTTCTTAACATTTATTCTAATCATTTTGGGTCAAATTCCGTTTTATTCTATTTGATGAATGTTCTTGTTACTGCTGTTAGTTAGCAGGGAGGTTGTTGTGACCTAACAGCAACCCAATGTACAACTGAATAGAACACTGTGCAGGCCTGCCCCAGCCTCACAATCACTGCTATGTTCAAGGTCACTTTCAATTTTGCTAACCCTCCAGTCGATGTAGCATGGAATTCTACTGGAGGGACTTGTCTCTCCTGATAATATGTCCAATGTGCGTGAGACATGTACTTGCAATGGTTTCTTCCAATGAGCCTTCTGGTGGCACTTCTTCTTGGCAGATTTATTTGTTCTTCTCTCAGTCCCTGATATGTTCAATATTCTTCACCAACATAATAATACAAATACATCATTCTTGACTTAGCACAATATGCTATTAACCATGCCCATGATGAGCACTTAAATTGTTTAAAATATTTTAAAAATATTCTGTTTGATATATTTATGGAAATCTTATGCACTTTTGCAATATTTCCATGGAAATATATACCTAAAAGTTTTACTGTTGAGGTATAGGAATATGTATATTCAATACATTGTTTGAATACTTGACCTACATTTATTTATTCTCACAATCTCATGACCACACTATGATTTTCACCAATGATGTCATAGTGGCATTTCTTTCATTACCCTATAGCTAGGACTTGATACTCATGACACGTTTTTATTGGGAATTGAGATTTTACCTTTCCTGAAGGGCTTCAATGTAGAGAATTACTCAATATGGTCCTTTGATGTGGGGGGAGGTCAGATGCTTATAAACATTTTCCCTGAAGGCAGTCGCTACCAGACTGCTGCCTCCCCACACCACAGGGATGGGCCTGCTCCCTGTTGCTGGGGACAATGAATTACTTCTCCCTGAGGCCTGCGACCATTAACTTGGTTCCTGTAGGTAGAGTTCACACCCTACCAATAATGGTCTCTATCAGTTGAGCCAGGGAACAGGCCAAACCGGCTCTGTGACATCCAAAGTTAGGCTACCATCCTGTATCTAGGATCCGGCCATCTTGCCACATATGTACCCCCAAACCCTTCTCTTTCTATTACGTGGATACCCCTAGATCACCCCCTCTCATTACTGTACTACCTATACCCAACCCCTTTCTGTGACGTATGTATTCACCCGTAATTAGGGACTTGCATATCCCCAGAGAATATAAAAGCCTTGGCTAGTATTAATGATTCTCTCTCTTCCTCCACATGGACCACCAAGCAGGACTGAAGTGAGCATGCTACCATGAATTGTGTCTGACTCCATTTATTTCATTATTTCTCTTCTAGCTCCCATTCTCTCTATAACTTTACTATAATCTTTACTTATTATCTCTGTATAATTGCACCTACCAGACCCGTAATGATGTGCTAGGGGCTTGCTTCCCCTGGCACTTTGAGTCATAGATCTCTATTTTGTGATGTATTGCAAATCCTAGTTGCTATACCTGTGGTTATGTGGTTGTTACTGTTGCTAAGTAAGTGTCTTCAAGTGGGTTATGACCAATAGCAACCCAGTGCACAAGAGAAAATACTGCCCAGTCCTGTGCCAGTCTCACCATTGTTGTATTTGTTCCATTGTCGCAGCTACTGTGTCACTCCATCTCAGCGAAGGTCTTCCTTCCTTTCTCTGCCCTTCTACTTTTCCAAGCACGATGTACTTTCCCAATGGTTGTTCTCTCCTGACACCATGCCCGAAGTACGTGAGAACAAAGTCTTGCCATCCTTGCTTATGAGGAGTATTCTGGCCGTACATATTCTAAGACAGGTTTATTTGTTGTTTTGACAGTCCATGATACTTCCAATATTCTTTGTTAGCACTATAATTCAAATGCATTGATTCTTTTTTAGTCATCCTTATTTAATGTCCAACTTTCACATGCATCTGAGGCAATTGAAAATGCTATGGCTTGTGTCAGGCACGCTTTACTCTTCATATCCTTTTATTCAAAAATTTTCAGAGATCACATATAGTCGATTTACTTCTGTTTTATATATATATGCATGAGCATTTCTTTGGGATCTAGGCAATATCTATCTTTTCTCTGTTTATCATGATGTTATCTATTGGCCTAATCGTGAGGATTTTTATTATTTTTTCATGGAGTTACAACCAATATTGAAGGCCAAAGTCCTTGATCTTCATCAACCAATGCTTCAAGTCCTCCTTACAAAATGGTGTTATCTGCCCTGTGTCTATAGTTTGTGTTAAAACAAGAACTAAGTTCTGATTTAAGCCACTCCCTAAATAGTTATCCATTTAACTGAGTACAGAAGGCTGCGTCATAGAACTGGCCGAGGCTAGAAGTGCCCTACCTAAGATGTTCAGAAGTGACCAATATGTCCTATCAAAAAACAAAACTTTATCAAAGCAATCCCTGAGCATGAGTAAGAAAAGAGCTTTGTAACCTCTCCTTCCCAAGCATGTGCAGGAGATGAGTGCTGTCACTGTGAAGAACACCAATCAATGCCAGTTACTAGCCCTCAGGGTCCTGCACTCAGGTATCCATCTTGACGTGAGCTGTAGCACACTTCTTTGCCTGGCTAACTAAACAAGATCTTCTTTCACTTTTGTATCAATTACATCTCTGTAGCTGCCCTGAGTACCTTTGGATCCTATGTCTGTCAGTCTATCACTTGACCTGACTCACTACAGGTTTCTGAGTTAAAAGTTTCGATTTAGTGTAAATGAAAAGGTTCCTCCCGAGGATGTTTGAAATTTGGGTTGGGGACTTGCCAGCCTCTATAACCTTGCAAGGCAGATTCTTAATGGTTGGTAAGCACTGTGAGATATTGCAGTGATGTGTGGAAGACTGAGACAATAAATAATAGATGAAGGAGAGGGGTGTTGGTGACATCAGGCCAAATAGAGTGCTTTAAAACTGGGAAAGTCAGACATTGAGGAAAGCTTAGCCTCTACCTCATTGGAAACCACTCTTGTATTAAGCTTTTCTCAGATAAATTTTTTTTCAAGTGTCTATTTAGATTTTTTTTTCCTAATTTCCCTACCATTTTATTTCTGTGCTCCCTTGTTTGTAGGAATTGTTTTATAAATTCTGCATATTAATCTTTGCCAGTTATATGCAATGCAAGTATCTTCTTTCAGTATCAACTTTAAACTTTGTTTATAAAACTTTTACATTATATCTTGTACATAAAATAACATTATATTATCTTAATCTTGATGGCCATTTAAGGAGTAACAGTATCTCCAAATCATGCTTTATTTCTCCTTCTGCTTAAATATTACATTTATTCTCTACCATTAACTTATCAACAGAGGGAATCCAAACTTCTTGTAACCCTGGGAACAATACACATTATCATTTCCTGCATTGATAAGTTATTGCTAAAAGCTAAAATTCTTATTTTACACAGTAGCAAAACTGTGTGATTTTACTTGTTCACCCAACTTTTTAATTAAATGCTGGGGAGAAAATAAGCCACTGATGTATGACTTGACATTAAGTTCAACAAGGAGTTCTGATGGAAGGAGGCAGTTGTGGAGGTAAAAATCTACTTCTGGTTCAGTTCCTTTCATTGGTGTAGGTCATATGGTACAGATGGATAAAGAAAAGAGTTATCTGGTGCTTGAATATCATTTTCCTTGATGCGACACGCCTAGAATTTACTTACTTACAGGTTTATCACCTCTCTTTTCCAGAAAACACTCCTAAAAGTGAGGATAACTGTACATAATACAACACAAACCCCAAAATAACCCAGCTTTCCAATTTTGCTTTGCATTCTGTCATCTGCTTCCTTTCCCCGAAATGCATGCAATTCAAAGAGATGCTACAACTCCAGTGAAATAACATTATTTACATTAGTGAACATTTATCAGGTCATTCCAAAATGTATTCGATGTTTTGCTAGCAGAGAATGTGTAATAAAATAATATGCTTAGTATTCTTAATATTAATATGCTTCATATGTAATCAAAGAATATTTTTAAAAAGGAAGCATGCAAAAGTTATATTTTAATGAAAATAACCTTATTCCTAATTATTTTTGTGATTTTCACATTCATGTCCTGATTAACATTTTCATACTGGGAAATAATGAGGATGGTGAGAATTGATTTTAGTGTATCATCGAAGTATGTAACTTTGTTTTCTTTCCTATGGGCATACAATTTTCCAGAACCAGTTATTAAATAAAGTCTTTGGTTGGCACTAGCAATTTACTATTCCCTTGGCTACGAAGCAAAACTTTGGCATCTCTGACTCATCTAGCTGTGCCCCAGAAGAAAGCACTGAAGCTCTCCTTCCATAAAGGTTATAACCATGAAAGCCCAATGAAGCAGGTCAACTCTGTAACACATGCAATTGCTGTGAGTCGATTGACCACACAGCAAAAGATGTGGTTTCTCTGGTATCTATTTCTTTAATTTCAATACCTTCTTTTATATCTATCACACTTTTCTATTAACATGTGTCTACTTGGAGGTTCTCTGTTTTATTTAACCTTCTATACCTCTATGTCAATATCACACTGTCTTAGGCATGGGAAACTCTATACTAAATTATCCTTGACTCACTACCCTACAAGTAGGATTTAAATTTGAGATTAACAAACTACTCTATATACTGTGGGGAGGAGGGGGGAAGCTTTCTTTCTTTTTTTTTAAAACATTTTATTAGGGGCTCATACAACTCTTATCACAACCCATACATATGCATACACTAACATACACTTAGGCAATAAATCATCCAGGCAAACTTTCTGTGCTTCAAGAAGGCTTGAAACTTCTAAAAAGCAACTTGCAGGCACCTCTTCGGAACAGGAATTGCTTGGGTGCAAAAGCAACAGCAGAAATGAATGTGTACTACCTCAACCCATAAAAACTACTTTCTGGAAATATATGTGATTTAGGGAAAAGCAACACTATTTTTTCCTAAGCAGTTATGCTGTGTTATTAGCAGTATTAGTGCATGTTTAATGCTATCAATGGAACAGCTGAAAGTATTTGCTATGCCTCATTGGATCAGCAGAATGTGAAATGCTTTCATTAGCTAATACCTGGGTGGGCAAAAACTTCTTCCATTACTGGCTGCCTTGTCATGGTCAGAAGTTCATGACCTACCCCAGTGGGGGTAGAGTTGTTGAGAACTTAATGATGGGTCCATGACTTAAACACAACACGACCATTAGGCACCCTGTTGAGACTAAGTGAGACGGCCCACATTGAGTTGATCAGAACCTGAAGATCTTTGAGAAGATGAGGAGAAGACATTTGAGCATGTGAACTGGTGCATATTGCTACTACCTTTATGGACTGCCTGTCCTGATTTGACTCTGCTTATGGACACAGACTTCACAAGTTTTTAAATTGAAAGAAGATTCTTCACATCAAATGGAATGATTGTCTCCTCAGAGCACTGGGTTGATGTAAGTGGGCAGTATGTAATTAGATACCCAAAATGGGATGGATAAAGGCATGAAGTGGATGGTGTACAAACTTTTTAATTTAATTTTATTTTTTTGTTACTTAACTGTAATTGTTAAGCATTGTGGTAGTTACATATTCTGATGTTAATTTGGAACTTGAGAGTATTAAGGGTGAAGGGTTGGAGTCTAGTCTATCAATCAGGTTATAGGCAATGAGGCATCTATGTGGGCATGGCCTTCCCCTGAGAATCCTGGGAAAACCTGTATTTTCCTCCTTGAAGAGAGGAGACACTGTTCTCTCTCTGCTCACTCCCTTGGAGACTCTCTACTGACAAGACACATGGCACTGTGCTGATAGACCCTCTGCCCTGGGAACTGGAGAAGCCATGTGGGCTAATTTCAGACTTATGGACCTGATCTGGACTGGGCTGAGATGTATATAAAGATCTTTCTTCTACACATATGAGTCTCCCTGGATTTCTTTCCCTAGTCTACTTGTACTAACAAACAGTCCGAGGCCTAATCCCATATTTTGTATCAATAGAATAGCTTTTAGATAAGGATGAGGGTAAAATAGATGACTTGACTGTTTTAAGAATTGAGTTTAGGCTCTGATTCTACTTTGTTTATACTGATTTCATCCCCCTATTATTGTTGATATCATTATTGATAGAAATGATGGTTGAGAAGTATGAAAATAGAGAATTTGTAAGCCCCCTTGCCTTGAACCATTAACATTTTATCTTTAAATGGGTTTAGGACATGCCTGCAAAGAAGACTCTGAAATGATAAGCCCCACCCAGTGTCTTGAGTGCTTCAGAAATTCAAAGGAGACTTGCTTAGGGAGCTGTTGACAGAATGAAAAAAAAAATGGAACCCTTTGCATTTTTGAATCTTGAACTAATGGTTTGTGTCAGAGGCTGGGAAAAATCTCAAGCCATGAAGAAACTCTCCTCTCTAGGACTGAACTTTAAAGGGAGCCTTTGGACAGATTGAAATGCTTGGTAGGTGACCACCTGGATCCACTTGTTGAGTAGAAGTGGGAGAAATGCAGTAATAAAGAGACAGGATGAGTCTGGCCACTGGCACCCATGGACATGGTTTATAGGAACTAGAGGAGAAGACAAGAGCAGTTTAGCTGGTCTGAAGTTCATCAAAATGTGTGGAATCTGAGCCTATGGCATTACCTAGCCCAAGGGGATTGGAGTTGAGAATTTGTCAGGGCCATTGTTTAAAGGCAAGACAACCAATGGGCACCCTAGTGAGGCTAAGTGAGGCAGCCCACATTGAGTTGACCAGAAACTGATCAGAGAAAGAGAAGATTTTAGAGCCTGTGAACTGGTATATATTGCTGCTGATGTATGGACAACTGCTCCTGATTTGATCTTGCTTATGGATGCAGATCTCACCAGGTTCCAACTGGAATAAAGATTCTTCACATCAAAGGGTATGATTGTCTCCTCAGAGCACTGGGTTGATGTAAGTGGGCAGTATAGAAGTTGGATACCCAAAATGGGGGGATAAAGGCATGAAGTGGCTGCCTTATAAACTTTTGTAGGTGGGGGAATATATTCATAGGGATATATTCAGAGGATTATAGTGTAGGTGTTCACATAAATACAGATTATTTTTGTTTTGTTCACTACAGAATGCTATGTTTAAATGGGGGTGGCATGCTTTTTAATTGTATGCATTTTAATTTTATCCTGTTAGTTAGAGATATTATTATAGTTTGTTTGAAAATTATATATGGCTAAAGAGTTGTGTGAAAGTGTCAAATTGACAAGGGGTGGTCTCTAATAGCTACATAATTTTGTGCAGACTTGAGACTATTAACAGTGAGGGGGTGGAGTTTTGCCTATCAGGTCACTGCTTGATGACCTCATTTGGAGAATCTATGGAGATAAATAGCTCGCTGGAGGTGGAACACACAGACTCTCTGCTTGGTGTTCCTGATGAAAATACACATGGAGCTACGCTACAGACCTGGAGCTGGAAGAGCCATGTGGAGACCCCTGCCAGTGTTGAGATGCTTCCACTTCCACTGGATCCACAAGACTTTCCACCCATGGCCTGTAATCTTCATGCATTCAGTGTCATTGCATGTGTTTCATGAGTCTGAAGAGTACTTTATAGATTGGTGTGGGACATGGTATCGGACTTATGAACTTGATCTGGACTGGGCTAGGATATTTTCTCAATATACAATTGCTCTTGCATATAAAGCTCTTTCGTATACACATATGGGTGTCTAAGAATTAGTTTCTCTAATCAACCCAGACTAACACACAGTGGGAACTTTGTGAGTCTTCATCCATAAGCAAAGTCAAATCAGGAAAGGCTGTCCATAAAGTCAGCAGCAATAAGTAACAGGCTGAAAAACCTTCTCTTTATCTGATCAGGTTCTTGGCAACTCAATACAGGCTGCCTCAGCCTCACCAGCATGCCCATTGGTTTCCTTGCCTTTAGACCATAGACACTTTCACAAATTCTCAGCAACCCTACTCCCCTTATGCTAGTTCATGAACTTCAGACCAGTCAACCCACTCTTGTTTTCTCTTCTAGACCTTGTGAACAAGTTCCACGGATGTCAGTGGACACCCAGATTCATCCCATCTCTTTATTGCTATATTTCCCTCATGTCCACTTGACCAGTAGATTCAGGTAGTCACCTAGCAAGCATTTCAACTGGTCCACAGGTTTTAACATTCAGTCCTAGAGAGGAGAATTCCCAGCATCTGACACAGTCACTAGTTCAAAATTTGAAAAAGCCAAGAGTTCCATTTTTTTTCCTTCTTTTTTTCTCCAATCTGTCAACAGCCCCCTAGGCAAGTCTCTTCACCTTTGACTGTCCTGAGCACTCAAGACCCTGGGTGGGGCTTATCTTTTCAGAGCCTTCTTTGCAGGCCTATCCTAACCTATTTGAACATTTTAAATTGGTGGCTGAAACAGGTTATAAACTCTACTTATTCTTCCCAAGAATCATTTCTATCAAGCACTATCTCAATAACAATTGGCAGAAGAAAACAGTATAAGTTTAGTACAGCCAGATTCTAAACTCAATTCCTAAAACAGTCAAGTTTAGCCCTTATCTATCTCATCTTAATCTTTAGCTAAACAATTCCATTGATATGAAACATGTCCTTAGGTCTCTGACTGAATCAAGCCAGAGCCAGGCTTTCTGTCAGCCTTTTGACAATCTCTCAGCCATTTTCATTAAGCAATGTGGTCTGTGAGAAATTTAAGTGGTGATTTCGCCCCCTGAGCTCAAAATATACATTAATAACATACATTTTTTTGCCATTTTAATCAGGCATAACCAAAGACAACAACCAAAGAAAAGAATCACAACTTTAACTTCCCATATTTTTTCCCCAGAAAACAACCCAGTAAACTGTATGGCCATACATGACCTCTGGTTAACCAAAGAAAAACTACCATGAGGCAGAGGTCAAATAAGCATCAACTCTCCATCTTTATGATTTGTTACTCTAGTACAGGGGTCCCCAAACTTTTTAATTCAGCACCTTAGACCTCTCAACCATGCATGCTACCTCCTTAAAGTTTTTAAGCGGGGGGCAAGCTCACTGTTCCTCAGACCCATTGGAGGGATGGACTATAGTTTAAAAAATGACTCTGAACAAATTCCTATGCACACTACACATATCTTATTTTGAAATAAAAAAACAAATGGGGCAAAAACACCCAGTGGGCCAGATAAATGTCCTCGGTGTGCCACATGTGGCCCGCCGGCTGTAGTTTGAAGAAGCCTGCTATCCCGCTCAAGGTACCATAGTGTGTTAGTCTGGGTAGACTACAGAAACATATTCATAGACACTCAGGTGTGTATAAGAAGGAGATTTATGTACAGGAGGAACTTTAAATAATTGAGAAACCCTTTCAGCCCAGTCCAGATCAAGTCCATAAGTCTGATGTTAGCCCAGATGTTTGATTCTAGTCTATAAATTTCTCTTTAGAGTCACACAATACATGCAATGATGCTGAATGCAGGAAGATCACAGGGCAGTGGATGAAAATTCTTTTGGATCTAGTGGCAGTGGAGACATCTCAGCACTGGCATGGGTCTCCACATGGCTCCTCCCACTCCAGATTGTGACTGCATCAGAGTAGATCCATGTGGCTTATCAATAAGAATGTCTTGCAGGTAGAGTGTGTATGTGTGTTCCACCTCCAGCGAGATATTTATCTCTTTAGTGCCTTCAAATGAGGTCATCAAGCTGATACCTGAATGACAGACTAAACTCCACCCCTTCACTTTTTATAGTCTCACGTTGACACCAGATTATATAACTACCACAGGTGATAAAGATAAAACCATAAGAAAAGTATCAGAGCTAAAAGTATGAATACCCAATTTGTAGAAAGCTATGGAGTACAGTGGGAGTCCTGAACCCATCTGCAGAGTATCCAGTCAGTCTGAGCCACTGGCAGATTCATTTTCTCCAAAAGTCAAAATCCTAACAGCCTTACTATCAGGAAGAAACCATTCATAATCGTGATCATGCTGGATCAAACTTGGTACTTGGGCAGTTGATCCCCCTACAGCCATGAACTGAAATTGTACTGGGGGGCAAGTATCTCTTGTTCCTTTGCAGAAATTTCCTCCCTGCTCCTTTTAGTCATCATGGGGGTCTTTTCCTTTGTATGCATTATTTGATTTTCTTATTGGTCTTGGCACAAACAGCCAGTCTTGGCTTGGTCTTCATTACATGAGGAGCATTATTTATAGAAAGCTCCAAAGAACAATTGCTTCAGCCAGGCCCATATTTTTTTTATATTTTAATTTTTGTCCACAGAACTATTGTATGTATCTTGACTTTGTTTTGTTTTAATCTTCTCTTTTCTTTTTCCCCACATACTTGAAGCAGAACTTTGTGCCAAATCATCTTTATCAGATGTCGACTTATCTTTCTAAATCAATGTGACTATGTTGCTATTGTGCTTATATCTTATGGTTCTTGAGAATTACCTGATGATTTTTTAAATACTTTTTCATATAACATGCAGCATCTTCCAAGATCTGACCACTGAGAAAGCTTTTAGTCTTATCTCATACAACTCACTTATGTCTTACTCCATTATAATCCTACTCAGCTTCTTCTGGTCCTAGAACATGCATTATTTCAAGAGCTAGAACTTTGCACCTGTTATTAGTTTCTATTTAGAATGACTTTTCTACTCTAATCCTGTCCTTCGTTTACTCATCTTCTCTGTAATTCTCTTATTCCCTAGACAAAATTAAATGTTTTTAGAACTTTGTTCTTCTTAAATGAAACTGGAATCATTTTATTATTTTTTGTAAACATGCCAGTTTTGTTTCTTCTAGAGCTTACACTGTCAAATAAAACTTTCATGATGGGATATTCTAAATTTGCATTATCCAACCCAGTAGGTACTTAATACCAGTGACATTTAGACACTTGAAATATTTGTACTGTGACTGAGGAGCTGAATTTCCATTTTATCATTTTATTTCATTTTAATTTAAATAGCAACATCCAGTTAGTGACTACTTTATTAAAAATGCAGATAAAGAATTTGAATTGTGTTTAAAGCAGGCTTAATATGCTGACAGATTTCTTTGTTTGCCCAGAAACTATCCCTTAGTGAATACTCAGTCAGTGATTGTTAAATGAAGCAATGAATAAATGCCTGATGCTTACATATATAATATTTCTTCAAAGTAGTGGAATATCTCAAAGGGATGCTGCATTATTATAAGAAAAAATGAGCTCTTGCGCTTTTCATTTTGATGTCACTAATTTCAGTTTTTCAGGAGTATGAGGTTTATATATATTCTATCTTTTCCAAATCTATCTATCCATAGATGAAAATTTGGAAGAATGGATTGGCTTGGATAAACAACAGAAATGTGGTGAAATCTGAGAGATGAAAAGATCTAAGTGTAAGCAGACCGTCTTTTCTTTGGTTGGAAACTTGATTCCTAACAGGAAAGAAGCACGGTTTTATATCTCCACACATACAATTTTTTTCTCTACAGCACACAAAGTATTAGGTCCTCTTTTGTCCATGATTAAAGAAGCCCTTTGACTGCTAGCTTATTCATTAGAGAAATTGGAACTCCCATTTGGGGATGGAGAAAAATAAAATTTAAATTAGTCTTTTTATTGATGTCCAGGAAGTAAATGGAGAGAACTGGTTTCAGGAAAAACAAAAACAACATGCAACCTGCCTCTTCATTAAGCCCATAGACTGATTTGTATATTATCAACTTTCAATCCTGTAAGAACAAAGATAATAGGATATTATTGTGATGGGGGTAGTGTGCAAACTACCTGTCTATTCCTGTAAAGATGAGTCTCAGAAATCCAAGGAGGCAGTTTTACTCCATCCTGTAGGGATGAATCAGAATTGACTTGAATCAGAATTGACTTGATGGCAGTGAGGTTGTTGTTTTTTTATCTTATATTAATCTGAAACACATACAGATACACACATGCGCACACACAAATGCTTGGCACAAAGAGCCGGCAAATGATTTTTCCAAACAGGGAGTATGGATGTATGAGATATCTAAATTAGAATATAAATGAAAATTTTACTGTTAAGGATCAAAATACATAATAGAAAATAGAGTATAAAGTCTAATTTTCTATGAAATGATGAAGTATTGTATAAGTTTTTTTTTCACAAACCACCTGAATCTTTTATAATTATGTTACCAATTTGGGAGTTATTTTTACAAACTTACAAGATAATATTTATGTTGCTATGATGTTCATAATTTGTAAATTACCTTGTCGATTATTGTTGTTATCAACTGTCACTGACATTTGAAAATCCAATGTGCAATGGAATGAAATGCTGCTTGGCCTGGTGTCATACCTATGGTTGGTTATATTTCTATTGTGATCTACTGGTTGTTCACTGACTGAGTTTTGTAAGTAGATCATCAGAGACATGTCTTTCTAGTCTGTCTTAGTTTGGAAGTTCTTCTGACAGCTGGTGGCTGTGCATGAGATGCATTGACCTTGAATTGAGCCTATGTCTTCTACCTTGAAAGTGAAAATTCTGTCACTGAACCACCAATGTCTCATGTATGCTGTTGATTAGAGTTAATTGATTTTTGCTCAAAATCATTTTGCTTAATTTAAGAAAAAAACCTTTCAAGTGCTGATTGTATTGTATTGAAATCCTGAGGGATGAGAGCAGATTTTGCAACTTTTTAAAAGATGATGTTTTATTTAAAGTACGAAGAAATATCTCATATAAAAAGTGAGAAATAAAGGTAAATGATCAGATAAATCTTAGAAATAACCAGAAGCAATGGAAAAATCACCTATCCATAACTCACTCAGTAATCTGACTAGTTAGAATATGAATATAATTCATCTTAAGATCAATAACATCAATAGCTGAAAAGTGAGTGAATTGTGTAGTAAAATTGAAAACGTATTTGATCCAAAATTACTTTTTAAAATGTGGCTAGCTAAAAGCATGTTCCTCAGTAGCTGTCAATTTCAACTATACAGAATGAAGCTTTTTCCTAGAATTTCTTATTCATCCTTACATTGGTCATGGAAACAAACCCCAAAGGAATTGTGACCTATAAATTCCGTATCTCTGCTGCTCATTTTCAATAGTTTGCACTGAGAGCCTAGTACATAAAGATGGGGAACATGTGGGGACATATTTAGTGACAAAATTAAGTGAGTGAAATTAAATTTAAAAATCTATCCTTGATGATTATAAGGCAACTTGAAAAAAGGCATACACTTAGTAAATCTAGAAGTTATCCTTATTTTCAAGGTATGCCCATGAAATTATATTTTGTATTCCAAAAGAACTCTTAATTTTATGTCCTGAGTGAATCCCACTGTTCTTTGACTTTGAATGTACTTTGCTTACTCATAATGGTTTATTAAACCATGACTAAAACCAGTCTCTGAGAGCTATATTCCTACCGGCTTTGTTTATGTTTAAGAGCACTGAGGCAAAATACTAATTATTTTTCATCCATTACACAAAACTAATAATTGGGTCAACAACTCTCTGGAAGACCCAGTAACCACTTTAAATCTATCGAGGTTGTTAAACTCCAGAATATTCATGGAATTTCTGATACTTATTGTGAAATGACCATGTGTGTGACGGTTTATATGGTCAAAGATTCCTTCAATCCTCTAGTATCCATGTGCTTTAAATTAATATTTCCTGAAATTGTAAGCCCATATATCCATTAGTTAAGCATAAAATCTCACCTCTTTCTTACTCCTTTCTAAAATCAGTGTGTTAGGTGGTTTTTCAAGAGAAACAAAACCAGTGACATTCATATATGTATACAAAAGAACTTTATATCAAGAAAGAAATGTATATAAAAGAAGCAGCTCATCCCATGCCAACTCAAGACCATGGGTCAGATGCTAGTTGGAGGCCCCTTCAGACTCATGTAGCTGCAGGCTAATGAAACAGGAAGATGAAGTGAGAAGCTGGGAGAACACAGGTTGGTAGGTGCAGAGCTAGATTGATCCAAGGTCAGCAGGAACCTGGCAGGGTACTGCCAGCTCCAAATCCAGCAGGCCACATGAGCCACCAGCCCCAGAATAGGAAGGAAAGAGAGGGGTGGGGGGAGAGCAGTTTTCTACTAGTTTTCTTATAAATAACCATACCTTCAAAGAAATGTCATTAGACTGTGACTTGAATGATAGGTTGGACTCCACCAATATCTTATTACCAGAGCAAAACATTGACAGAAAAACCTAGCGACCATATTCAAATATGCCTCAAATCAGTCCAATTTCAAGTGAAAGGCTTTAACACACACATAAAAATTATTATGTCAAAATTTTCTCAAAATTTAAGAAGCCAGAAGTCTCAATTCAGGATGGCTTGGGAGAAAGTTTTCTATATGGTGGTTCTAGTGAAAGGTTTTGGGTCTCTTTTGAGTTTCTGCTGTTGAACAATTTTCAGATGACTTTCCATTCTTTTTCTCCCTCTCTACTTCTCTAGACTGTTTTCTTAATATCTTTATATCTCAAAAGAGATTGAGTTAAGACATAACGTAACTTGTCTCACTAACTAACATAACACAGAAAACCCATTCTCATATGGGATCATAACCACAGATGTATTGATTGACAGCACATACTTTTGGGTTTCAAGTTCATCTTTTTAATATTGAAATCAAATATGTGTAAGTGAGTCTGTAGGCATATTATATCCTGGGACAACATTCCTTTTCATCTGTGACCATCTAGAATATAAATTATCTTGTTCTAGAGCAACAATGATGGCACTGGTAGACGTCTCCATTATGAATCCGAGAAGTTAGAAGCAAAAAGAGGATAAAAGAGTACCAAATAAGTTGAAAACCCAGTAGAACAAATGACACTCTCTCTCAATGCCTGAACTCTGCTTTGAATAGCACCTGGTCAAGGCCCCCAGCCTCTGAACTCTGGATGGAGATTCCTCCGCTCTTGGCTACATTCTGCATTCCAGGTCTGTATTATTGCAACTTGGTTCCCTCAACTTTAGGCAAGTCTTGTTTGTTGCCCATTAGCCATGGCAGCGCTGTCCCTTCGTTTTTGGTTGTCTCATTTCCCTGGCACACCTCAACCGCACTCTCACTCCAGAACCTAGCTGGTGAGAGCGAGGAGGCTGCAGCTCTGCCCTTTGAGACCAGAGATTGCTGTGACTGAAACCTTGGAGCCCAACGCGGCTCTACTTCTGTGCTGCTCGGACAGTTCTGCCGATCTCCAAGTTGCTCAGAGATGATTTTTTTCGTTTCCTGGAGGACAAGAGATGAAGCTCCTTGACCTATCTCTTGTTTATCAGACAATGATCATTCCTTTTGCTCTTGATTTGTCATCTTACACGGATGCTGATGAGTTTCCACTCATTCTCATAGTTGGTCAGACTCAACAGTCATTAAATGTAACCTTTTTATAAATTTAATAAATCATCTTATTGGGGCTCATACAACTCGTATCACAATCCATACATATAGAAATTGAGTAAAGCACCCTTATACATTCGTTACCCTCGTCATTCTCAAAATTAGCCTTCCACTTGGGTTCCTGGAGTCAGCTCGTTTTCCTTTTTCCCCTCCCTCTCCGTCTCCGCTCCCCCCGCCCCCATGAACCCTTAATAGTTTATAAATTATTATTTTATCTTATCTTACACTGCCGGGCATCTCTCCCCACCCACCTACCCATTGCCCATCCCCCAGAGAGGAGGTTACACATAGATACCCAAGACCGGTTCTCCCTTTCTACTCCACCTTCCTTCCTGGTGTCGCCACTCCCACCGCTGGTCCTGAGGGGTTCCTCCGTCCTAGATTCCCTGTGTTTCCAGATCCCTACTGCACCGCTGTGCATCCTCTGGTTTAACCAGGTCCACAAGGGAGAATTGGGATCATGATAATTGGGAGGGGAGGAAGCGTTCAAGAACTAGAGGAAGGTTTTGAGTTTCATTGTTGCTACACTGAACCCTGAGTGACTCATCTCCCCACTACCCCTCTGCAAGGGATGTCCAGGTGTCTTCAGATGGCCATTGGTCCCCATCACGCACTCCCCTCATTCACGGTGATGTGATTTTTTTCCCCTGCCTTTGTTGTTTGAAACCTGGTCCCTTCAGCCCTTCATGATCACACATGTTGGTGTGCTGCTTCCATGTGGGCTTTGCTGCTTCTGGGCTAGATGACCACTTGTTTACTTTCAAGCCTTTAAGACTGTGGATGCTATATATCTCAATAGCCGGGCACCACCAGTTTTCTTCACCATACTTGCTTATGCACACATTCGTCTTCAGTGTTTATGTGAGGAAGGTAGATCACACAATGATGTTTTTTGTTCCTTGGAGTCTGCTACCTGATCCGTTCAACACCTTGTATTCACTTAGGCTGTGTGCTTCTGCTCTGTGGGCGTTGTTGCTTCCGAACTAGATGGCTGCTTGTTTGCCTTCAAGCTCTAAAGATCCCAGACGCTATATCTTTTTGATAGCCGGGCACCATCAGTCTTCTTCACCACCTTTGATTATACACACGTCTGTCTTCAATGATCATGTCGAGAAGGAGAGTATCATGGAATGACCATTTAGCTGGGCAACGCGCTATTGTATTGAGGGAGTGTGCACGAGGAGGCCCAATGTCCACCTGCTACCCTACTACTGAGCCTATAAATATATGTACTTAGGCCTATTTCCCCCATAATCATAAATATATTTACATATGTACATGTTTGTATGTAGGCTTCTATGTATGCCCTTTGCTTCCTACTCCTTTCCTCTATTTCCTTATGCTTTCCTCCCGTCCCACTACTATGTTCATTCTGGTTTCAGTAATTCCTCTCAGTTACCTTGCCCTTGGTCACTCCCTACCAGTCCTCCCTTCCCCTCCATGACACTGGTTTTGAACCACTCGCTTTTCACTGTCCCTGTGTTGGCCAACACCTCCTCCCTTCCCCTACCTCCCACGCTCTCACAAAAGATCTTGTAACCACATCCCTGGGGAAAATTTTAGGACACATGTTCTTCACTTTTATGACATTTACCAAATCTTTAAATTTGATTTTCACTTTGCACAGTTTATTGTAAGTGAATCTCTTTTCTTTCACAATTTACTATAAATGACAAGGTGAAGCCACAGAACTTTTTAATATCTTGCTTAGAAATCTCCTCAGCCAAATATGGACAGTTAGCACTTACAAGTTCTACCTTTATCCAGACATTTGAACATAATTCGGAAAAACTTTTTGCCACTGCAAAAAAAAAAGTCCTTCCTCCATTATCTAATCAAATGTCCATCATGATTTCATCTTGTAGTTTTTCTAGAAGCAAATTTCAGGTGCACATTTCGAGCTATATTACCGATGCCCTATGTGTTCTCTAAAAGGATGGTGCTTTTCTCTATAGCCTCCTAGCATTCTTCTGCACCATCACTTGACACTGGAATTGACTTTGATATTAAGATGTTTATCAATATTCCCTTCAAGGAAATCTAGGGATTTAGTTACAGCAACCCAAAGGGCAGTATAGAAGTGGCCTTGTGGGTTTTTGAGACAGTAACTCCTTATGGGTTAGAAAGTGTCGTCTTTCTCCTACAGAGATACTGGTGGTCTCAAGCTGACAATCTTTTGGTTAGCAGCCCAACACATAACCCACAATGTAAAAAAACTCTTCCTCTCCTCCCACCCCCCCTCTCGCTCTCACTTTCCTCTCTCCCACCGAGTGTATTCCCACTCATAGCCCTGATGGTGCAGCAGCTTATGTGCTGGCCTACTAACCTTACAGTCAGCAATTCAAAACGACCAGCTCCTCCTGGAGGAAAAGATGAGACTTTCTACTCCCATTCTCTGAACTATGCCATAAGCAGTATTTAATATTATTTGTCTCGTATGCTCAATATGGTAGGTCCTAGGAATTGTTGAGTAGTTACGAGTTGGTTTGCAAGCTACAAAGTAAGCGGTTTTAAACCGCCAGTCGCTCTGTAGGAAAAGAGATGCTGCCTCCTGCTACTATACAGAGTTATAACCTCAGAAACCCACGGGTATCTCTAGCCTCACCTATAGGGTCTCAATGCAAGTGAGTTTGGTTTGGTTTTGGTATCCACAGTGATTATTTATATTTAAATAAGTTAAATTAGTTAACACTGAACATTCATTTTCTTTGCCACATTAGTCACATTTCAGGTGTCGCAAAGAACATTTTCATCAGCACAGAAAGTTCTGTTATACAGAGCTATTCCCTGCTCTGTGCTCTTCATTATACAGAGCTATTCCCTGCTCTGTGCTCTTCTTCTCTTTGTATTTCCGTCAATGTTCCAAATCTAGCGTGTAGGAACCATTTGAAAATATTTTCTGGTTTTAAAAGTAGAAAGGCAATTTTGGGAGACTATGTTGTGAGAAACTTCAGGACTAGCAGTGTGCAATGTTTGTCTTCAGTGCTGCACCTGGCTTTATCCCCATGTCCCCTTTCTTAATCTCTACAGAGTCACAATGGCCAAGTCATATGTCCATGGACAGATGCAGCAAAGGGACTATTTAGGTCCCCCAGTGCCTTCCCCATCACATGCCAAAGATTGACCTGACATCTGGTTTGGTTTGGTTTTGCCATACTCGCCCATTAATGTCAATTAATTTACTCCTTTGGGGTGTTAATTTGCCCATATTGTACATCATAAATTAGAAAAAGTAACATATTCAGGTTGTAATGTAAAGGATAGTTAATTAACTTGATCCAGGAAGGATAAACCCAAAGAATGACTTTTAATGCTAATTTTAAAAACATTAGCTATTATGAGCAGGATGATTAAAATGCCACTGTTTGAAGCAGAAAAATTAGAAGGAAGCAGCAGCACATCCCTAGGTGATCAGATCAGGTTTTTTTCATATGTGGGTCAGCATCATAAGAAGCTCCCCCACATTCCCCATGAAAAGGCTTGTTACATTTTGGTGGGTTAGGTGAGTGTGACCAGGACATGTAGTTAGTATTCTTAATCATCTATTTTTCATAAAAATATGCCACATAACAGAGCAACATATCAGAGTGATACGTGCTAACCCGGCGCAGTGCATTCATGTATTACCCTTTCCTCATCTTTTAAAACAATGGCTTCTATAATACTAGGAACTCTGTTTATATTTAATGCACCTGGCTGCTTAATCACAGCAGTCCACATTCACCAGCTGCACCACTGAAGAAATTTGTTCTGTAAGCAAATTTCAATTTGCTCTGTAAAAATGTACAGTCTTAGAAAATATGGTCAGTTCTATTCTATTGACCAGTGCACACCAAGTTGGAATTTGACCCTAGTGGATTTGATTTCTGTTCTTGGTAGTAATTACTATGTGTCAAGTACAAGAAGATACAAGCTCTCACAGCTGGACCAGCACGTAACATTGTGATAGATGAAGAGGAGCGGTCATGGAGCTTGTCTCGCTTGGAGTCTCAATCAGTGCTCATGGAAGCAGCAGTCAAGAGATCAAAAGACATGTTGCATTGGGTAAATCTGCTGCACCAGACTTCTTTAGAGTACTGGAAATCAAAGATATTAGTTTTCAGACTAAGGCACATCAAAAAAGCCATGGTTTTTTCAGTTGCCTCCTTTGCATGTGAAAGTTGGACATTGAATAGGAAAATTGAAGAAGAATTGATGCATTTGAATTATGACGCTGGTGGAGAATGCTGGAAGTACCATGAACTGCCAAAAGAACAAACAAATATATCTTGAAAAAAAGTACTGCCAGAGAACTCCTTAGAGGCAAATATGGTGAGACTTTGTCTTTTATATATAGGACATATTAGGAGAGACCGGTCCCTGAAGAAGGACATCATGGTTGGTAAAGGAGAGGGGCAGCGATAGAGGAAGGTTCTTAAGGAGATGGACTGGCACAGTGGCTGCAACAATGGATTCTGGCATAGAAACAACTGTGAAGGTTGTACATAAGGTCATTATGTGTTGGAACCAAGTTGAAGGTACCTTACAATAACAACATATTATTGAGAAAAGATATTACCAATACACAGGTAGTTGATCTTTCAAAATTATCACATAAACTCTGGTGTTGTTTCAAACACTGAGGCCATATTTTCCAACCACTGATATTTCTTTGTTGTCAACGTTTGCATTCCTATCACCAGTAATTACCAGTCTAGCTGGAGAACATGTTTAATCAATTTCAAACTGAAAGAGTTCGTATAAATCTATAACTTTTTTCATCTTCACTTTTAATGTTTGGTGTATAAATTTGAACACAGCTATATTAACTGGACTGAGGTAGTTAGTTTATTGTGCCAACCTGACCCATAAACACAAGTGGCGGAGAGAAAAATGGCTCGGCAAGCCTTGCCTTTCTTGTCTCTTGTTCTTTGATCATCGTACCAGTGTGAGGCTGCCTTGCTTGTTCTGTGCCTCAATTTGTAAGCTACACTACCTGTGGGACACGTAACCCATGGACTGTGTCGTTGTAATTTGAGGTTCCTTCAAGGCCTGCTTTGCCACACTACTGGAATATACATCTCTTGAGATGGGGATTGTGGGACCATGTCATCTGGCTGACTGTTGGTGACCTGCTTTGCTGTTTGCTGCCTGTGGTTGTATGGAGGACTACCCAGAAGCCCTCAAAACTTGTAGGACTACCAGTGTATTGGCTGTCTCATGGAAGTGAGTTGCATGGAGCTATTTGTGCTTCTTTAAAGATTAATTAACTCTTTAATTATTATGTTATCTATATATCTATATCTAGATCTATATCAATTATTAGTGTCCTGGTTTTGTTTCTCTAGAGAACCCTGTCTAACACAACTAGCATTTACGGTCTAAAGATTATCATAAAAATGTCCATATTTCTGAGAAGCTGTAGAACATAAATATAAAGAAATGGGGGGGGGGAAACCCAGGAACATTGTTATTGCTGCTGAACCAGCTCTGGCTTCTTGTGACCTTATCCTGTACCACCTTCATGGTTCTTCGTACATCTGAGTACATTGTTGATGCTGATGTGTCAATATGTCTTTTTGAGAGTTCCTCTAGTTTCCACTGATCCTCTAACAAACATGATAAACTTTTCTAATGACTGTTTTTTCCTGATAATGTGTTCAAAGTAAGAGAGTCAAAGTCTCACCACTCTTCTTTCTAAGGGGAGCTTCTCCTATGACTGATTTGTAGTTGCTCTGGTAGTGTATAGTACATCAGTCTTCTTTGCCAACACCACAGTTTGAATGCATCCATTTTCTTCTGGCTTGCTTTTTCATAATCCAGTTTCTGCATACCTATGATAGTTCAACTACTAACCACCCACTAAATGTCAAGGTAATTCCTGGTCATAAGGGCCCTATAACAGAGCAGACTTGTTCCTTAAGGAGTCTGACACTGTACAGTTCTACAGAAGTAGACTTCCTTATCTTTTTTAAGAGGAGCAGTGGGTGGGTTTGAACTGCCAACCTTTTGGTTTAACAACCCAATGCTTAACTCAGAGCACTTTCAGGGATTCTTGTAGAAGGACTACTTGCTTAAATATTCTTGATAGGGATTGATCATATGTGTACTTATTAGTCAAATATTTTCAGAAAATAAAATATTAAATTAATATGAGTGCTTTTTATTTATTGAAGCATTTAACATTAAAAAATATTTACAACAAGGCAGGTATTCGTCTAACAACTGGGAAAACATTGATGTAATTGCACCATCTCTACTCACCAGAAACTTGCAGACTGGGGGGCGGGGAGGAGGACATAATCTAAGGCTATATTGCTCCAGTGTGGAAACATCATAGAAAACACACCATAGATGGCATTCCAAGACAAACGAAGAGCACCTAGCCCCTGGAGCAGTGAGGATTCAGTGTCAAAAGGGTTTGTGAGAGTGCAAGATAATGCTGAGTCTATAAGAGGGAGGGAGAGTGACGAGCTTGCCGAGTTTCCCAACCTGGGAATGTAGACATTTGGAGTCAGAATATCCTTTGTTGTGGGGGAATTGGCCTATGACAACTGGATCATGCTCAACAGCATTTTGTACTCTATCCACTAGATACCAATAGGTAGCACAGTTCTCCATGACGTGACATTAAAAGTTGTCTTCAGGTAGTACCAAACTTCCTCTGGAGCATAAAGCCACTGCCAGCTGGGAACCACTGGACTGGGTGGGAAATGGTATTGATGGGATGGGGAAAGTAGAGGAAAACTGATCTACTAGGTAGAGGTCACATTAGGACCAAAGGCAGGGGAGTAAAAATAACTGACTGCAATGTAATGATTACTGCGCATAAAACACGAGGTAAAATATGACAAGCGGATTCGATGAGAAGAGAAAGAAGCATCTGATGACCTGGAGAGAGCACATTGTAAGCACAAATGAACAGCAGACATAATTAGAGGATGTTCTTGGGCCATGGCGTCTCCTGGATCCTAGATGCCTGTTTGGAACCAGTGCCAGCACACACCTTAGTTAGATGCATTGAAAGGAACATGTTGTCATTCATACTGAGCAAAGGAATTGCATTCTCCTAGAAGACAACTTGGAGACCTGGCAACTACTAGACAGCTACTTTCTAAAGGGAATAAGAATTGGTCCAGCATCAACCTAGTTGCCTTTGAGTTGATTCCGACTCATGGCAACCCCTTGCATTTCAGGGTGAGCTCTATTAGCCCCATTGAACTTCTAATGGCTGTGAGGTGTTGGATGTATTTGACAGGAATTTCTTTCCAGATCCTGCTGAGTAGACAGAGACTGCCGAATTCTCAGTTAGTCGTAGAGTACTTAGAAGGTTATGTCACACAGGGAGTGCTGGGCCAACATCAAGATGGAAAACTTATCATTCAATTCAGTCTTTAAGCCACATCTGCGAATAGCATTAAATGTTTTCAAATGTGACACCAGCAATGGATTCAGTAAGATCTCATTGAGAATTAAACTCTTTATAAGTCAGCTCTTCTGTCTTACAAGCCCATTGATGAAACATATATTGGTCTTCAGTCTATGTCTTCAAACGTTCATCTTGTTACTTTTTTATAATTCATTGTAATTCTGGAATAGACAGAAATGAATATACATTTTTCTTGATAATGTAAGGTTCTCACTATGATAGTCAGAACGGCTTCTAAAGGACATCCACCTGTGCTTCAGATCCCTGTTTTTGTCAAATGAGTCAACTATGGTCATTTGCTTTCTGTGTCTCATTTCTTTTTTTAATAAAAAAACATGACCCTAATATTTTTCCAGAACTTTTATACTTTCCAAAAGTGTGAAAGATGATAACGTTATAATGTCAAATAAGAGTTATATTTTGTACAGAGTTAAGAAACCTATTTTTAAATGATTGCCAAATTACTGGTCTTAGATAATTTGCTTCTGGGATTCAAGTCTTGATTTTTAAAACACTAAGTTGTAGAGACTATAAAGGTTTTTGTGTGTTTTGGCGGGGAGGGGGCAGAGGGAGGGATTTCTTCAGTGATGCCATTCAGTAATGTTCATTGCAAATGGACAGCACTATATCACAGAAACTTTAGGATACGTATGGGGAAGAGTGTTACTTACAATAAATGATGAAATAGTTTGTCTTTGACAATATGATTGCATATTAAAGAATGCAAAAAAAATATCCAGGTATGGACACTAACAAAGTAAAGCATTAAGTCCCCAATGTTTGGCTGATTGTGTCTCCCCTACTCCGTTCCCAGGGAAGACGCAGACAACACAACCGCTCGTCGCTCCGGTCCCCCTCCAGGGCTCCCTTTCCATGCACGATGTGGGCAGTTTCATACAGAAAATACAGGGAAAGACATTGGCTTTTGAAATTCTATCCCTCAAGGCAAAATGCACTTGGCCAGCCAAAGGCTGGTGACCCTCAAGCTTCAATAGTAGGTGTTTTGTCTTCAGATTGCTTTATCACTGTCCTGTTTACCATGGCAGTACACAACGTAGTGAGTGTGAATGACAGTATGGAGCTATCTTAGAAGACCTCAACATACAAACTCAAGATATGTTGGATGTTTCAATAACTGAAAATGCGCTGTCTCATCCTTAAAAAAAAAATGGTGTGGGATGTGTGGGTCTGTGTAGGGCTGGGGGTCAGGGGGAGCTTGGTGGGCAGGGCACAGTCATGAAAGATTGAAATACAATTTCTAAGTTTGATAAGTTCACCATATTGAAGGCGATGCGAATACAGTAAGAATATCAATTCTCTGCAAAAGAGAGAGCAAGCTGCTCTTTAGTTTTGCAAGCGAGAGCAGAGTGGAGACACGCTGCTGCCTACATGCCAAATAAGTAAGCCTTGGCCTCAGTGTAAACCAGCAGACTGTAACTCCTTATGGGAAGAGAAAGCCTTGCCTTCCTCCAGAGGATCTGCTGGGGCCTTTGAATTGCTGAACTTGTGGTTAGCATCCCAATGCATAACCGCTCTGCCCCCAGGGCTCCGTCTAATAAAAGCAGCTAAGGAAATTCTAATAATAACTATACATACTTTTGACTTGCTCGATATATATCAGATAAGGTTCTAAGCTTTAAATTTTTCCATATGAAAAGTGAATGGGTCTTAGTGCATAGAGCTTTTATACAAATACCCACCTTTACCTTTACATTGACGCTCATTTCTATGTTCTGAAGAAATTAATTATGAGGAGTTCTCTATTCAACTAACTGGAGTGTACACACACATGATACTCTTCAGCAGTCTAGACCTCTTTTCACCTTCACCACCAGGGCTCCTAGCAAGAAACTCAATTAGTTTTCAGAAAGGAAAATATATTAGGCCTACAATTTGCACACATTCCAGTTAAGATACAAATCTGCATTGACGCTTTGAAGCAGGCAACCCCTTGCACTGCCTTATCAAATGCCTAAAGCACGCGCCTTCATAAACAGAGCCTGAGCCGGGGTCAAGAAAGTCAATGACGTGAAGAAAAGGACAAGTGTCCCAGGACGGATGTGCTCCACAGGCCTGGAAAGAAACACTGGGACAGTTGCCCTCTCTTCCCATGACTCATCACAACTTCTGGGAGGAAACCGAGAAAGGAAACTGGGCAACCGTGATGATTAGTCACAAGGAAGGGGACAACAGGCACTACGAAGCCAGCTGCTGCAGAACAATGGGGACCGTAAGGTGCTATTTTTGTTTGTCTTCAGCAATTACTTGAACCTGGTTAGAACGGACCGTGTACTCTGCTTTCTCTCATTCTTTTACAATTAAAAGTGGAAAGTTTCCATGCCAAAATATAGTTATCTTTTTGGGGGGCTTAAGAATGATTAAAATGTCATTCTGTTCTTTCATCTTCATATGTTCATCTTAAAATGAACTCATGATCCATATGAAAATATTTAAACCTACTAAAATTACAAGTATCTCTTATTGTGTTTCTACTGCTACTGTTGTGCTGTTATTTAAAGGCAGATATTTGGTATCCTAAACTTGGAATTGGAATGTCCTCGGGACTCCTTTGGCAGTAGATATGGAAAGAATAGTCCAGGACCTCCAATAGCAGATGGTGCATGTATTAACTCTCATATTTGTGTGAGAGTAAGTGGACTTTTTTTTAACTCCAGATGGCTCCATGTAAAAATAATATTTTATTTAAGAAACATTTGAGTACTCCCTACATTTTTCCCCCAGAGCTTTCTACACTGTCCAAAGTTGAGGAAGATGGAAACTTTACCATATCAAATCAGAGAGTAAAAATTACAAAGTTGTCAAACTAATGAAAGAAAGTATTGCCAATCTATTCATTTTGGACAACTGTTTCTGGTTTTGGCAGTACCTTTTAAGCCAACAGTGATTCATGGGAACAAAGCTGACTTAAGGAGATTTAATACATTTGCATAAGCTTAGAATATTCCTTTGAACTAGAAATCTTAAAGCTCCAAGCAGCATCTTAAGGTTAGACAGATACCAGAAACAATTTTGATAGACATCTAATACTAATTCAGTTACATGAAAATATGGGAAACACACAAGGTGTTTAATTAGAATCTTCAGGCACATTCCCACTGGACAACTGTCTTAGAATTCCAGAGAGTTAGCAAGGATCAGGAAAGTTTTATGCTCGTGGACAGGAGCCCAGCTGTGCCATATCAGAGAAGGTAAAATATGAACAAAGGAGAGTAACTGTGTGTACAGACATTTTTGCATGAGATGAAAAAGGTAGGAAATAATTCTTGTGCCTTCTTTGATAGCCCTTTGGATCTCTGATTCTCTAAAATTTGAAAAACTAATTCCCTCCTACCCTTTAACCCCCTAGTATACCTCAAAGCTATTTATCATGGAAATTTGCTGTTTTGCTACTTAATATGAATTTTAGTTTTACTGTTGTTTTGTCCTTTGGTTGTATGATATTTTACCTATTGAATGCCATATCGTATTATATCAGGTGGTCTGTGTTGTTTCCTGAAATTTCATTTTTAAATAGAACATGTCTCTCAATAGTAACATCCTGAAATAATTATTTATCAGTTCATGCTACATAGACATCCTAGAGAAATTCTTTCATTGGGCTAGTTCCCCCCCTTCCACAATCTTATAAACTATCTCTATATACTGCCTTTCTATTTACCAACGTCTGTTGAAATCATTTGGAAGATTTCATTGCATTGTTAGACAAATATTTATACACCTTTGAGTTTGGTCTGAGCATAGTTTCTTTGAAATATTTTTGGCTTGAAGATAATGTATATAAATTTCAGTCATCAGTAATTTGTGTAGAAAATGTGTATGTATGCATGTATGTAAAAAGGATAAGTGTGGAAAAAAGAGAACGGGGAAAGAAATAGAGGTTATTAAACTACTACACAACCAACACAACCAAAGGTCAACTAATTAAATAAATACATACTCTACATACACTGTTAGACAGGGTTCTCTAGAGAAACAAAACCAGGATACATATAATTTTAGATAGATAGGTAGATAGATAGATAGATAAAACAATGAAATAGACAGTTAGTTAGTTCACAAAGCAGTACAAAGGACTCAGTTCAACTCACTTCCATGAGATATACTTCAACTCAGGAGGACTGTTGGATGCAAGGTAAGGAAACAGACAGCAGAGTCTTCTGTAGAGCAATATAGGCAGTCCAGTCACAGGCAGCAAACAGCAGGGCAGCTCACCAACAGTCAGCCAGATGACAGTCCCCAGGTAAAGTGATGTATACACTAGCAGTGTGGCAAAGCAGGTCTCAAAGGAACCTTAAACTATAGTCACATGGTCCACAGGTTGGGTGTCCCATAGGTAGTGTAGCTCACAAGTTGAGACTGAGAACTAGCTAAGGTAGCTACACACTGGTCCAATCATCAGAGAGCAAGAAACAGACAGGCGAGGTCCACTGAGTCATTTATCTCTTTGCCCTTCAATTAAACTGCAACCTTAATCTCGCACGTGTCTATTGGTCAGGTTGACACAATAAACTTACCTATCACACCTAACATGTCATTTCTCACATGAACTGTGGCCATTTTATTACTTCTTTTGTTGTGGTAAGAAGTTATTTTCAGGTCAAAGCCTGTGTAAAAAATATACATCACTCCATCATCTGAAGGAAAGTTCAGCCAGGTAAAGTATTAAAAGCAAAATGGAAACTAAAGGATGTTCTAGTTTAAAATAATAAAATTTAGTTTCTAGCTATTTCAGGTAAAGCAATGGCAAGTGTTTTTTCTCTCCATATCACAACCTTTTCTCCCCATTTTGATTGCATTATTTACACTATTTTCTCACTATGATCCATCTGTTTTTAAAATTTTGACCTCATCCTTGTATTTGCCTTAGAAATACCTTAAACATAGATGATTCTCATTACCTGTCTTTTCCCCAAAATTTTCCTAACATATATTAGTTAGTTGTATTTTAACTTATTTAATAATATTCTTAAGATGAATTTGAGCAAAAAATACTCTGAGCTCTTGCATATGAGTGGGACATTCTAGTTGGCATACATTTTTGTCTCCTCTTTTTTTTTCTTTTAGCAGTTTTCTTACATTACAAGTGTATTTTCAATGTCATTTACTATTGAAAATGCCTGGGAAGACTGATAACTTTCACCTAAGATTGTCTTGATTTCTTCTGCTGCCCAAAGATTCTGTATGTTTAAAATTAAATGATTTTAAGATTATATCTCTATATTCACCTATAGATTCTGAAAAGCATTATTTAATATTCAAAAAGTCAGCAGGAAAAAAGCCAAAGTATAGTAAAAAGACTCTTGCTAGAAAAGAAAGAAAAATACTCAAAGAAAAGGATGTTCTTCAAGTTTTATATCAATATCGAGGAGCCCTAGTGATGTCATGTGTCTCATGCTCCCCTCCAAATCACAAGGTCCGCAGTTTTTACGTACTAGCTGCTCTGCAGGGGAATGATGAAGCTGTCTGGTAGCTTACAGACTGAGAACCTTGGATACCGACCGGCGAAGTTTTAGTCTGTCCTCTGGAGTTGCTTGCCATGAGTCATTAACTGATTTGATGCCAGTGAGTTTGAGGCTTATTTGTTCTTAAAATCTTAATATTTACTATTAGGTATTACAGTACACTTTTTAAATTTAATCATTTTACTTGGGGCTCTTATAGATCTTATGACAATCCATAATTCAACTATATCAAGCACACTTGTACATATGTTGCCATTATCATTTCCAAAATATTTCTTTCTACTTGAGTCCTTGGTATCAGCTCCTCTTTTTTTTCCTCCTCCCTCCCACCTTTGTGAATCCTTGATCGATTATATATTATTATTGTTATTTTGGATCTTACCTAATCCATTATCTCTCTTCACCCACATTTATATTATTCCCCCTTGGGTGGAGGGGTTATATATTCAACCTTGTATTAGTTTCCTCTTTCTCCCCCTTCATCCTACCCCCCTTTCTTCATGGTATCTCATGGTATCACTACTCCCATTACTGTTCTTGAGGGGTTCTTCTGCCCTGGATCCCATGAGTCGAGAGCTCTCATCTGTACCAATGTACATACTCTGGTCTAGCAGGATGTGTAAGGTAGAACTGAGGTCTTGACAATGGGGGAGAGCAATCATCCAAGAACTAGAGGAATGTTGTGTGTTTTGTGGGTACCATACTGAACTCTGGCTGACTCGACTCTTCCTTGTGACTCTTCTGTGAGGGGATGTCCAATTGCCTACAGATGGTTTCGAGTCTCTAATCCGACCTTCCTCATTCACTTTTTTTTTGGTTTGTGGTTTCAGTTTCAAAAGACTGGAAGTAAATTCAGTCTTTTAAAAGAAAGTTTTCTGGAACTGTTCTTAACAACCTTTTTTCTCTCATTGTTTTGGTTTGATTTATAATTCTAGTTCTGTGAATAGTGGGTAGCTTTGGCCCATCTTTTAAATTTATCATTTTTTTCCTTTTTTGTTTGTTTATTTCAATTTGTCTTCCTTGGATTTTCTTTTTTTTTAAATCATTTTATTAGGGTCTCATATAACTCATAACAATTCATACATACATCAATTATGTAAAGCACATTTGTACATTCATTGCCCTCATCATTCTCAAAATATTTGCTCTCCACTGAAGCCCCTGGCATCAGATCCTCATTTTTCCCTTCCCTCCCCGCTCCCCCTTTGCTTATAAACCCTTGATAATTTATAAATTATTATTTTGTCATATCTTGCCCTATCCAACGTCTACCTTCACCCACTTTTCTGTTACCTTCCCCTAGAGAGGAGGTCACATGTAGATCCTTGTAATCATGTCCTTCTTTCCAACCCACCCTCCCTCTACATTCCATAGTATCGCCACTCACACCACTGGTCCTGAAGAGATCATCTGGCCTGGATTCCCTGTGTTTCTGGTTCCTATCTGTACCAGTGTGCATCTCTGGTCTAGCCAGACTTGCAAAGTAGAATTGAGATCATAATAGTTGGGGGAGGGGAAGAAGCATTTAGGAACTAGAGGAAAGTTGTATTTTTCGTTGCTACATTTCACCCTGTCTGGCTCATCTCCTCCCCGAAACCCCTCTGCAAGGGGATCTCCAGTGGCCTACAAATAGGCTTTGGGTCTCCACTCCACACACACACCCTCATTCACTGTGGTAAGATTTTTTTTTCTGATGATGCCTGATACCTGATCCTTTCGACACCTCATGAAGGCATAAGCTGGTGTGTTCTTCCATGTGGGCTTTGTTGCTTCTGAGCTAAATGGCCGCTTGTTTACCTTCAAGCCTTTAAGACCCCAGATGCTACATCTTTTGATAGCCGGGCACCATCTGCTTTCTTCACCATATTTGCTTATGCACCTGCTTTGTCTTCAGCGGTTGTGTTGGGAAGGTGAGCATCAGAGAATGCCAATTTAATAGAAGAAAGTAATCTTGCATTGAGGGAGTACTTGAGTGGAGACCCAATGTCCTTCTGCTACCTTAATGCTAAACCTATACATATATACACATAGATCTATTTCCCCATCCTCATATATAAATATATTTGCATATATACATGTCTTTAGACCTCTATAAATGCCCTTTGCCTCCCAGTCCTTTCCTCTATTGCCCTTGACTTTCCTCCTGTCCCACTGTCATGCTCAGTCCCCACCAGGGTTTTAGCAATTCCTCTTTGTTGCATTACCCTTGATCATGCCCTACCAGGCCTCCCACACCCTTATCACCACCAATTTGGATCACTTGTTGTTTCCTTGTCCCTGGGTTTGTTAACACCACTTCCTTTCCCCCCAGCTCCCCCTCTTCCACGTCCCCCCAGAACTGTCGACCCCGTCGTGTTCTCCTACAGATTGTTCATCCAGCCTCTTATTTAGACAGACCTGTGGAGATAATAACATGAGCAAATAGAAGACAGAGCAAAACCAAGCAACAATATACAACAAAATAATAACAAGAAACCAATGACAAAAAAAAAAACACAACAAGAAAGAAAAGCTTGTAGTTAGTTCAAGGATCGTTTGTTGGCCTTTAGGAGTATTTTCCAGTCCAGTCTGTTGGGCCACCACGTCCTGGACCCAAAGTCCACCTTCAGCATTCCGTGGGGACCTTGCCGCACCATTCCCTTGCTGTTCTGTTGCACCCCCTTAGCGTTTTGCCTTGGTGTGGCGGGATCAGATCGGGTGCAATTCCCACACTCGGTCTCCGGTGTTGTCCCCTATAGAGCTATGGGTCAGTGAGGGACGTCATGTCTCATAGTGGTGCTGGCAATGTGGTCCTCTCTGTGGACTGGCTGCTCTAATTGGGTTCATCGTCCTCTAGACCTGGTGGGCCAGGATGTGCTCCACCCTATCCTCTCCCCTTCATCAGTACCCTTCTGCTCTGTTCAGATATGTCCCTCTTCCGGAGCTGCAGATTCAGTGCTGTCTTTTGAAATAAATTCTTCTGGGGGGAGGGGCAAGTTTCCACTTAGTAGTTGGTACTGGGGCCAGCCCCCCAGGCCTCTCCACTGTTTCCCTACTCCACGCCGGAATGTTGCATTCACATCTTGGAGCACTGGGTTGAAGTCAGGTCCCTCTTTCCCTATGGAGATATAAGCAGGATTTTCTCTTACATTTATCCATATATGGCTACCCTCAGATTGGTGTCAGTATCTTTTGTGATCCTTGTAGTTTAATCTTTATTTCTGAAGTACTTTTCTTTTTCCTGCATTTCTTCTCTGAATTTCCCAGTCTTCACTTTTCCATTCCATGCTTACACACCAGCCCCTCTTGTCCAGGCATAGATTTCCTATAGTATAATATAGACGTCCTTCTATTTCCATCAGGAATGTAGCTGTTTGCCTTACTCATCAGGAAAGGTTTTCATATTTTTAATGTCAGCATCATATTTTGATGAACATTCCTCCTAAGTAAAAAGCATGTGCTGTCAGTTTCTCTTATTATGCCTTGAAAGGCTGCTGTTTTAGTTTTCTGTCGTGTTAGATTTGAATGAGTCTATTTTTCTAGAAAAGATATTAGCAGAATTGGGAGTGAGAAAACAGAATAATTTTCCAGGATGCTAGGATAAAATAAAATATCTTTTTCTTTAGTCATATATTCTCTGCCTCTCTGCGGCTAGTCTGAAGCTACTATTCTTCACAAGATACTGCTGCCAAGAACATAGTTCCCACTTTCCAGTGTGCCTTCTTTTTGTGTGGTTGTTCCCTGAAAGCTAGTGCATTATTACAACTTTTACTGTCACTATACTAGGAGTTTTCACATCTTATTTCATAATTACCATCAATAGTTTTTCTCATGAGAACTCAGTGTCAGTAGATTCTATAGAAGATGAACCTTTTCCTACAAGGAGCTAAGATTTGCTGGTCATTTGGGGGATTTGTTTCTTCTCAACTACCTATGTGTTCTCTCCTCACCCACCACGTTGGTATACTTTTACATACAAGTGTTGCTTATTTTATTGGAGATTTGACTGTACCCCTCCCCCCACACTCCAGGGTAAGTGTTGTAAAGAGCGCTGTGCAGGAGCCTTAGTGACATAGTGGGTTGTGCATTGGGCTGATAATAACAAGGTCAGCAGTTCAAAACCAAGATGATTTTGAACCAAGACAGGACAAAAATGAGACATAATACTCCTGTAAAGAACGGTAGGTTGGAAACTCAGGGGCAGTTTCCTATAAGGTCTCTATGACTCAGAATCGATTCCATGGCAGTGAGGATTTTTTGTGTGCTTGTTTTTAAAGAGCCCTGGCAGTATTCTCTGGTAAGTACACTAACTGCAAGGTCAACAGCTCAAGCCCACCAGCTGCTCTGCAGGAGAAAGATGAGACTGCCTGCACTTGTAAAGATGTACAAAGCCACAGAAACACCAGTAGGGTGGCTGAGAATTAGAATGGACTTTTTGCAGTGAATATGCCTCTAGATTGTCCTGTTATGTAAATGAACATTATATAAGACAGAATTTGATACTAAGCAATAGGAGTGCTGCTTTTACAAACCCCCAAATCTGGCAGTTATTTACCGAAATTGAGTAATAGGCGGAGGCTGGGAAAGTTCAAGGTGCCTAATAGTAAAAGCATACTGCGTGTATCATGGACAGGGAAAAGAACTAACAAATTTGTCTTGCTTACTTTGGATGTGTTACCAGGAGGGCTCAGTCTCTAGAGAAGGATAGCATGCTTGGTGAAATAAACATTTAGCCAAACGGAGGAAGACCCTCAATTAAAGGGATTGATTTAGTGGTAACAATGGGCTCAAATAATGTAATCAAAACCTTAAAGTCTCTATTTTCTTAGACAACACATTTGGTGCCCACGACAGAATCTTGTTAGCAACGTGACTATTTAAAGAGAGGCTTTTAAAGACATGGTAGTGTAGCCATTATGGGTTGAGCTGTGATCTGGATGGTCAGCAGTTCAAAACTACCAGCCCTCTCTCAGGAGAAAGACTAGACTCTCTACTCCCATAAACAGTTCCAGTCTTTGCGGAAACCCATGGGGCGGTCACTATGAGTCCGCATTCACTGGATGTCAGTGAATTTGGCTTTTGAGTTTTTTTAAGTCCAAAGAACATGTCATTGGACAATGAAGGAAATCTTTATATGTAGTGGCAAAAAAACAAATCCCCAAATTACATTAAAATATTTAATGGAGGGTAGAACTTTTAATGATGAATTTGATTATTTTGGCTTAAGAGATTTCTAAGTAAGGGCTTAAATGGGGGCCTTGTGGTTTTTCCTTGTTTCGTACAACAAAATGGGAGAATGAAGTAATAGACTTAAAGACAAATTGTGCAAAATGAAAACAAAACTTGAAAGATTCAGAAAAGTCTGCTGTACAAACTAAGGACTTCGTGTCATAGAATTGTCACAAAGGCTTTGGTTGCACTATCTTTGGAGAAAGAGATTATGCCTGTGAGAGATGGATCTAATCAACTACCAAAGCCAAAACCCATCAGCTGAGAAGAAAGGGAATAAATAAAGAGTTAAAGGAAGGAATGCCGTCTGACTCCTGGTGTTCTGTGTCACCCCTATCTTTCCAGAGCCACTCACTCACTCACTCACTCACCCCCGGCTCACCTCAGTCTCCTTGTTCTTCTAGATTCCTTCCAGGAGGAGAACCTGGTAGACTTGGCAGTGATTTGCTATCATTTTCCTACTAAAATAAGGAACGCCTAAGGCAAATGGCATAGGGGCCATGTCTGACCTCCTCCGGCTTCACGGGTGAAAAAGAGAACCGAAATCCACATTCTGTTCTAGGATAATTCTTATCAAATAGAAGCCAGCCTTGTCTCTATTCCCCATCCTTCTTTGTCCTACTCTGACACCTCTCCTGGGATCTAGAACCTTTTGCAATAGCCATGTAGAGCTCATGGATAATACTTGTGATTATGGAAGCTTTTAGGGAATTTCAAAATTTTAACCACAAGTCAGAATCAGAAAACATTATGTCTATGGTCCATTGTCCATGGCTGTGTCTCATCTCAGCCTTGAAAGTGGCCTCTGCCCTCTTCAGTCCTCAGGATCTCAGCCATGGGACCCGTTGGCTTGTTCTCTACCCAAGCCAGTGTTACAAAGCTCCTTTCTAACTGAGAAAGGACCAAATGACACCCCACTCTGCAAGCCATCCTCCTGCCTGAAGGAGTTTTATGAGATCATGCATCAGAAGGCCTCCAGTTCTGTGTGAAGCTATCAGTTCTGCAGTTAGTTAGGCCTCTTCAAGCAGAGGTCTCAAATAAACTCGGCTTCCTCAGAATCCCCAAGTCCTCTCTTAGGAAACTCAACTATGTGGACTGAGGGTTTACAATTTCCCCTAATCCCCAATGTTCTTTTGTATCCAATATATATGTCTATTTGACAACATACATTAGGAAAAACAGATATCCACCAGCTAAACATAAATACAACTATGTGTCAGCTAAAAACATGATTATAGAGACAATCTTTTTTAAACACACTCAATTTCAATATTTTCTTCTCCACTCTAGTCCTTATTCATAGGCATATGTCTTAGGTCGCTGGGAGGGCTGACCTCCAGGCCCTGACCTTCTATCAATCATCTCGTTAAATCACCCTGACTTTAGTCGCAGGGAACTGCAGAACCAGCTTTTCTCCTGTGAGCTTCAGCTTAACATGGCTTGCATTTCTTTTAAGTCATTCATTAACCAACCAAATAATCATCTAATAACCATCAAATAACCAAATAATCATCTCAGAGGGAAAAGCTTCATGTGCAATGCCCTTCGTACTTCCTTGTAGGAATCCCACGAGTCTGGAAGCATTAGAACCAACTCTCCTCTGATGCCCTGTGAGCATTGCTTGATTGCTGCTTCCACGAGGATTGCATGATGGGTTATGGATTATGGATCTGGGAAAAATCAATCCTCAACAACTTCAATATTTTTAAAACTTATCCTGATGTCTGTAGAACCAGTTGTGGGGATTTGGGTCTCTGTTACTTGGAGCTGTGATCCATACTGATGGCTGCAGTCTTTGGTCTTCATCAGCAAGGGCGTCAAGTTCTCTTCACTTGCAGCAAGCAAGGTGTGCCACCTGTATATTTCAGGTTGTTAATAAGCCATCCTTCAATCCTGATGCCACCACTCATCGGTAGGCTTGTCATACTGTGGTGGCTATTGTGTTGCTGTGATGCTGGAAGCTGTATCACTTATATGTCACTAAAGTCACCGTGGTGAACAGGCTTTGGCGGAGCTTATAGATTAAGAGCACATTTGGAAGAAGGGATAGGCTGTCTACTTTTGATGTATGAGCCACAGAAAACCTGATTAATAATGAACAAACACATTAAATACCTCCAAATATATGTGCTGCCAGAATTGATCCATAATCCATTTCATCATTTCTTGGAAACATATACTAGCCATGTAGTTCTTGCTAATTTTTATACAGACAAATATTCTTTATTTTTTGTGATATCCATTCTACATCAGCTAGCACAATTACTTGTTGCTAAGAATAAATGACTGCAATAAGAATAAATAACTATATATTCCTGATTAGGCAGCACTGCTTGGATTTATTCTAGACTGTCATGTTGTTTGAACTGCCATTTACATTTTCAAATAAAATTATAATGTTATCAAACTAATCTGTTTTCTAACCCTTGAATGAATTGACTTATTTTCTATTTTAAATATCTCCTGAAAGACTCACATATATGCTTGAATCAAAACAGATAGCATTTAATGACATGTGTACTATTTGTATCAATAATTATACATTTTATACTATTTGTTTTGTAATCCCTGATTTATTGATTTTCTTGTCTTTGTTTCTATGACAATGCCTTCAGTTATTACAGGTTCAAACTTTCTGAAAAGATTAATCTGTTTGCATCATAGAAATGCAAAAGAGAAATATCTGCAATAATTCTGATCATCGTGTTTCCTCTGAATTTCTTACTGAAAAATGTAAGTAATTTTGATCAGCCATATACAGGCTACTTATATTCATAACTAACTGCTCTGGTAAGAAGATGTGTACATCATCAAAACAGCCCAGCGCCATTGAGTCAATTCTTTCTAACAGAGAAAAACTGTTCCCTCCCAGAGGCTGACTGTGTGATTCTGACCTCACTCCTGTAGATCTGCTGGTGAGTTTGAACTGTTTACCTTCAGGTAGCACTCCAAGCTTAACACACTGTGTCACCTGGTCTCTTTTTATGCATGACAAGTATCTTAAAACAGCCCTTTCATAATGGGCATGCTGATCAGGATGGAATTTGACTTCAGCTTCAGGCAGGTTAATGGCACAAAGATCCTTTGATTAGTCTTGATAAACTGGTTCCGAGTGTTTTCAGAAAGTAAACATTACATTTTAAATACTGAAAGCTACCACCCTGAAGCTTTCAAACAACCAAGTTTCTATGTTAGAAATCCATAGATACAAAATTCCTAGTACCCTCAGCAAAAGAAGTAAGTAAGCATGGTGAACAGAACATACAGTAATGTGTTGGCACTATTTTCCTCACTGGTTTGCTTCATATCTTAGTTATGTTGTTCATTTCACGTAAATAGTCATGCAATAATCTCCAATTTTAGCACAGGTGATCGTGAAGGGCAGAGGAGACCAGGTCTCAAACAGCAAAGGCGGGGGTGGGGTGGTGGTGAGAATCACATCACTGTGAAAGAGGGGGAGTACATGATGGGGACCCAATGCCCATCTGTAGACAGCTGGACATCCCTTCCAGAGGGGTAGTGGGGAGGAGATGTGTCACTCAGGGTTCAGTGTAGCAACCATGAAACTCAAAACCTTCCTCTAGTTCCTGAACGCTTCCTCCCCTCCCAATCATCATGACCCCAATTTTACCTTGCCTTGCGGACCTGGTTATACCAGAGGATGTACAGCAGTGCAGTAGGGATCTGGAAACACAGGGAATCTAGGACAGACGAACCCCTCAACACCAGCGGTGGGAGTGGCGACACTAGGAGGGAAGGGGGTGTAGAAAGGGAGAACCAATCTCGGAGATCTATGTGTAACCTCCTCTCTGGGAGATGGGCAATGGGGAGGTGGGTGAGGGGGGACGCCGTGGAGTGTAAGATAAGATATAATAATCATTTATAAACTATCAAGGTACCAGGGGTGGGATCGGGGAGGGAGGGGGAGAGGGGAAAAAAGGGAAACCGAGCTGATTCCAGGAACCCAAGTGGAAGGTGAATTATGAGAGTGACGAGTGCAATGAATGTATAAGGGTGCTTTGCTCAATTGATGTATGTACAGATTGTGATAAGAGCTTTATGAGCCCCAATAAAAAGATTTTAAAAAAAGAGAGAGAGGGTCATGATCTTTCACATCAGGCATGTAGGATTTTTTTAAGTTAAATTTAAAACAGTTTTTCACTGAATTAAAGTAGTTGCCATGTACTCATAGTTGGATAAACATTTCTGATGTTAACATGCGTTGAGCTCTGCCAAATACTGTTTCTAGTTTTCTTGAGCTCATCATATGGCCCACGCTTTATATTAAATTAATATCATAGATTTTAGTGAGTGTTATTTTTTTAAACCTTTGCATTCCTAGAATAGGCACCCTTTGTTCATATGTATGTACTATTTATTAATATTTTTAAATTAAATTTGCTAGTAATATTGTTGAATTAAACTTGCTAGTAATTTATTTGCTTCTATGTTAAGATATCTGTCAGTAATTTAGATCATTGCAATAAGTTTCTCCGTTTTGTGTCAGAATTTCGAGCCTCCTGGAGGAAGTTGGAAGTATTCTCTTCTATTTCCTGAAAGAGTTTAAGGAAGATTGCTGCTGGGTGTTCCTGAAATGTGTTGTAGAATTCACAATGAAGCTATGCTGGCCAGGCATGTTCAACCGCTTTCATAAATGTAAGTCTACTCACTTTTGAATATTTTATTTTCATAAGTATGTTTTGCAAGGAATTTGTCTATTTTATTTAAATTATAAAGTTATTCATATAATCCTTATTGAAATTAAAATGTTAATACCATATGATAAAATATTTATATATAATTATTATGATCACTAAGGCTTTATTAATTTATTAATTTTTCATAAAACAAAGCTATGGCTTTTCAAATTTTATCTAGCTTTAATTTTATATTTCATTGATTTGATATCTATAACTTTTCATTTCATTCTAATTTCTTTGGGTTTAATTTGTACTTCATTTTAGCTTCTTAAAAGCTTAGATAATGATTAAGCCTTTTAATACTTATTTCATATATAGATAATTATAATTTTCCATCTAAACTCTCTTATTGTCTCAAAAATTTTGAATTTCAGAATTTCTAAATTCTCTTGTGATTTCTTCTTTAGTCCACTCATAATTTAGAACCATATCATTTTCTTTTCAAATAGTTGAAGTTTGTCTAAATATCTTATTATTATTAATTTACAATTTATTTTCACAAAAGTATGTATCTGTAATGTTTTATTATTGAGCTGTAATAATACTTGGTGTATGACAAAATAAATATGACAATTTACTTCGTGGTTGTTGCTGTTAGGCGCAATGGAGTTGGTTCCAAACCAGGGTGAACGAAACACCATGGGGCCCGGTGCAGCATTCACTCCACTGTTTCTGTGACGAGCACATTGCTGTAGCCGCGGTGTCCATCCATCTCCTTCAGGACCTTTATCTCTCTCTCTGGGGATTGGTCTCTCCTAACAATATGACCAAAATATGTATATGTATATCTCTCTCATCTATGGGTATGCTTTATTGATTATGTGGTTCTAATCAATGGATAATAAGAAATGACATTTAGAGAGTCTGTTACGTGCTTATACATGTCTATGTGTGTATATATGTGAACATAAGTACTTAACAAGTGCTTATGCCATTTGCGTGTGTGGTGTGTGGTGTGAGATGTGTACTGGTGGTGAATATATCTAATGTGCTTAGGAGCCTTGGTGGTCTAGTGAGTTATTCATTAGTCTTCTGGTCATAATGACAGCAGTTCAAACCCACCCGCCACTCTGTGGGAGAAAGATGAGGCTTTCTGCTCTGGTCAAAAGTTAGAGCTTCAGAAACCCCAAGGGAAGTTCTTCCCTATCCTGTAAGGTTACAGTGCCTCCAAATCACCTTGATGATGCTTAGTAGGTTGTGCACTTGGGATTGTGCTAGTGCACAGAATATATAATAGTATATATTCTGATTACTTAATTATGGGAATTCTCATTCAATACACACTTCTGCCTATAATGTAAGTATCAATACAGTTTTCATTTTATAGATTAGGGAATGTAGGCCAAAAAATGTTAAATAACCAGTTATCATGTTACTGATAAGGACCAGAACTGGAATTTAAAATGAAGAATTCTTGCAAGGTAGAATTGGGATGATTGTTGTAGTGGGGGAAGTGGGGGGGGTATTTAGGAACTAGAGGAAAGTTGTATTTTTCATCGTTGCTACATTGCTCCCTGACTGGCTCGTCTCCTCCCTGAGACCCATCATAAGGCGATATCCAGTGGCCTACAAATGGACTTTGGGTCTCCGTTCCACACTCCCCACCTCATTCACTATGGTAAGATTTTTTATTCTGATGATGTCTGATACCTGATCCCTTCGACACATCTTGATCACACAGGCTGGTGTGCTTCTTCCATGTGGGCTTTGTTGCTTCTGACCTAGATGACTGCTTGTTTATCTTGAAGCCTTTAAGACCCCAGAGGCTATATTTTTTATAGCAGGGCACCATCAGTTTTCTTCATCTCATTTGCTTATTCACCCGCTTTGTCTTTAACGGTTGTGTCAGGAAAGTGAGCATCATAGAATGACAATTTAATAGAAGAACATATTCTTTCATTGAGGGAGTACTTGAGTGGAGGTCCAATATCCTTCGGCTACCTTAATACTAAACCTATAAATATATGCACATAGATATATTCCCCATCCTCATATATAAATATATTTGCATGTGTACATATCTTTATCTAGACCACTATAAATGCCTTTTGCCTCCAAGCTCTTTCCTCTATTTCCCTTGACTTTCCTCCTGTCCTACTATCATGTTCAGTCCCCACCAGGGTTTCCCTCCACTATCACATTCCCAATTCTACCTTGCAAGTCTGGCTAGACCAGAGGTTGTACAGTGGTACAAATAGGAACTGGAAACGGAATCCAGGGAGGATGATACTTTCGGGACCAGTCATTTGAGTGGCGATACTGAGATGGTGGATGGAAGGTGGGTTGGAAAGGGGGAACAGGTTACAAGGATCTACATGTGACCTCCTCCCTGGGGGATGGACAACAGAAAAGTGGGCGAAGGGAGAGGTCAGACAGGGCAAGATATGACCAAATAATAATTTATAAATTATCAGGGGTTCATGAGGGAGTGGGGAGTGGGGAAGGAGGGGGAAAATGAGGACCTGATGCCAGGGGCTTAAGTGGACAGCAAATGTTTGGAGAATGATGAGGGCAATGAATGTACAAGTGTGCTTTACACAGCTGATGTATGTATGCATTGTGATAAGAGTTATATGAGCCCCTAGTAAAACAATTAAAAAATTAATAAATATATATAAACTACAAAAAAACACAAAAAAGAAGAATTCAGAATTAATATATGACCCAAGGGATTTGGGTTTTTTTTCATGTTAAAAATGAGGAGACAGCTATATATATATTTTTTAATGAACACGGGACTATGGAGTTTATCCTGGCAGAGAATGATTAGGTAAGTGCCAATATTTGCATGCCTTCTCTGTATGACACATTTCTGCCTATAGATACATATGATCTCATCTAATAATAGCTCTGAGAGGTTTATATTATCACATTTTATAGACAAAAAACAATGGACTTGAGAGGTTATTAAAAATGGTCAAGGTCAGACTTTGCTGAGAACAAGACTTGGAACACAGGTGTCCCAGGCCCCATGCATCTTACACTTCTCAATGCTACTTCCTCTCTCCCAGTTCTCTTTCACGTAGCACTTGGCCTCATTATCTCTACCCTCATCCTAGTCTAATTTAGATCCAGAGACATTATGTCAACAGTGGCAAATTGAGCTTTAAAAATATGCTCCAAAATAAAGAAATCTGGCTTATTCACTACTTACCTATCCAGCCCGCTCACGAACTGTTGGTGATGGGCTGAGGTGGGTCCTCTGTTCCACCTTGAGGCCTCTCCTGGCCCTCGGCGTCCATAGGAATGCCAGGTGGAAAAAAATATATGCTCCAACCTGCAGATTCTTATTAGTTTTGTCTATTATATAAGATTGTGGGACTGGCATAGGATCATGCTGTCTTTCACTTTTTAGTAACATTAAGTTTTCTATGAGTCAGAACCTATGGCATCTAACAACAACAATAAAAAGGTGCACACCACATTTTTTAATTCTCTCTTTTTCTCTTCTTTCTTGTTGAGCACATATTTAGGCTTAAAAGATAATGCCTGGGGTATTTTAATATGTAGAAGTTTTGTTTATCCCTTACCCCCTCTTCACACCACCAGCTTTACTTTCTATAAAAACATGAGCAAAGCCCCAGTGGATTTTCCAAGGACATGAATTATTTAATATTCTACATCAGTTCATCTCATTTACTGGCGTGTCCCTGGGACATATTCATTTACACAGGAAGGATGTCAGGGGAGACGTTTTAAAAACTGTAATAACAATAATGGCCAAATAGAAATCTGAAATCATTGTAAACTAACCTCTACTCTCAGATTGCATTAAAGTGCATGGCATATTTACAAAATTTTCATGAGGCTATTAACTTAGCAGAGCTCAAGATGTCCAAATTACTTATTTGCATCCTGCTCTGCATAAACCTACTAAATTCAATTACTTGACACCTCACTTTGAATCACTATAATCCAAGTCCCTAGTCAATAAACTCCTTCTGTTGCCTGATTACCCTACTGTTCTAAAGAAAAAATTATAAAATCAAGCCTTGAAATACCTAAGTCAACTTCCTAATAGGTGCAATAATGTTGAGTTAGGGAAATTCATTTGAAATAGATTGGAGGTAATCAGGCACTTCCCCACTTGCTCTCACTGATACTTCAGTCGTGTTCACCTGTGTCGACATCATGGAGTTCACCATCATTTTCAGTCACACCGTGAGAAATCATTTCCCACAAACAACTTCTCATGAGTTAGGAAAACAGAATAAAAATTCTAGTCAGGTAGGTCTGTCATAGCAGATAACTTCCAAACCATCTGCTAGCTCATAAAACCTTCCATCCTGACAAATCCCCTAGCTGAACCTCAACTCTGACGGTCTCTGTCAAGTCAACAGAAGTATCGGGCATCTTCTACGGTGACCTGTCAAGCTTTATGACTGAGCAAAGGCAGAGATGCCTGACAGCACTCTCCAAGTGAAAGGGCAAACTCCTGTATGATTCTTCTTTAGGACTGGAAATGTGCAACTAAATTATTAATAATGTCCATATCACCCTATCAAAGAGGAACTAGTAAACTGAGATTGCCCTTTGTGTCTTATTGTAGAGAATATTGTCAGATCATAATTAAGTAATCCATCATCCTCTGTAAATAGTCTGATTATATATTTACCTGAGAAAGATAAGATTTCCCAGTTGTATACTTTGAGAAAAATTGGTTTTTTTTAATATTTCTTCACCTTGAATTGAATGAAACAGGATATAATCTCTCATGTATGTCTGTGTCAGAGTATTTCTTTATTGTCTGGAGCCAGGTGCCTTTAATTTAATTTCAATTATTCTCTCAAACTTGACCTTTGTCTTCTTCACCTCCCTTTTAACTTATTACATCAGCTTCTGAAATGAGCTACCCATAAACTCTCCTTACTCCAGTATATTTCTATGTTCCTTATATGCCCATGTTATATTTGTCAGGAAACACATCTATTCTGCCATATTTATCTTAAAGATCTCTGTTGGATCTCCATAGCCTAGATAATAAATTTACAAGCTGTAGAGTAGTAAGAAAGAGACTTCAGTACTTGAATCAAAGTGATTTCAATTCTCGTCCTTGATTTGTGGAGTTTCTGGGCAGTACACATTTTTAATGCCCTCAGCTGCTACCTGAAAGGCGGGTGGGCAGTAGGGCCTGGAAATCTACTTGCAAAACACCATCCAGTGAATACCCTTGAATGCACAGTTAGAAATAGCAAACATGGGGTCTTCATGGATTCAAGTCAATTTGGTGGTAACTGTTTTAAATTTTTATCCCTAATTTATTTTAATAATATTTGTATTATGTATTAGATGGGGTTTACATTTCAGATAATCAACTTTGTGTTCAACAGTTGAAACTACTAATCAAAACATCCAATAGCTTAATGAGAGGTCTCCTACTTTGTTCTTTGTTTGTCTTATATTTTTTTCTTTCTCCATATGAAGCTAGTTATTAAATTTCCCATATCTCTAAAGAATGAAGTTGGATCCAGATCAGAAGTGTGTTGGTTTTATAGATTGCTCTGGGTGATATCGACATTTTTCACAATTTTAAGCCACACTCAGTGGAGAGAAACTAAAAGTATTCCCCTGTAAATGGGAACCAGACAAGAATGTCCCTTACCACCACCCTTAGTCAACACTTTGCTGGAAGCCTTTGACAGAGCAATTTTCCAATAAAAAGAGATGAAAAGACTCAAGATCAGCAAAAATGAAGTGAAACTGTATTTTCAGATGATATGATTTCACATGTAGAAAATTCTAGAGATAAGAAAAAAAGGCAGAGATCTGATTAATTGTCAGTGTGGCAGGACAAGGATTAGCATAAAAATCCATTAGATTCTTTTATAATAATGAAAATAACTTTGAAAAGGAAAGCAAGAAAACAACATAATAATTTGCCATCACTTCCTCATTGCCATGGAGTTGATGGCCACTCACAGCCGCCCTATAGGACAGGATAGAATTGCGCTGTCAGTTTCTAAGACCATCACTCTTTCAAGGAGTAGAAAGCCTCTTCCTTCTCCTGAGAAGCAGTTGGTGGTTTTGAACTACTGATCTCACAATAGCCACACCGAAAAATGAAATACTTAGGAATAAAGCTAACCAGAGAAACAAAAAAATGTGTTCAAAGAAAACTACAAACCATTACTACTAGAAACCATAAGAGACATCCATAAAGGAAAGAATATTACATGTTCATATTTTAAAAATTTTTTAATGTTCACTCACTAATAGAGGTGGCTCCCTCTCATCAATCTTCCCACTGAGACTCGATAATGTGTCATTGTTTCACTACTCGATGACTTCCACTGCCAGCAGGCGTACACGTTTCCTGCACATCACAAATATCCAATAATACCTCAGTTTTTCATCCTCATTGACTTCCACTGCCAGCAGGCTTACTTATTTACTCCTCTCTGCAAATATTTTTTCACAATCTTAATAACTTCTTTCTCTGAACACTTCTTCAGACTTCTATAATAGTACTAATCAATTGTTATTCATAGTCTACTTACATACTTCTGTCTTAGAAGTCTGTGTGTTTTGTAGGCACAAGAATTGCTTTCCATTGGCTGGCAGAGTAACTGGGGTTTAAGGACTACTCATCAAGATTGCCGACTGGGTTGACATAACAATGAAAACGAGCCTTACCTGATCTCCTTAATAGGTTCTTACCATACCTTATTCTCTATCTCTAACACAGTGGTTCTCAACCTTCTGATGCCATGACTCCCAACCATACAATTATTTTCATTGCCACTTCATAAATTTTGCTACTGTTATGAATCAATGCAAATATCTGATATGCAGGATGTATTTAATTGTTATTAATTGAACATAATTAAAGCATAGTGATTAACCACAAAACAGTATGTAATTATATATTGTAAAATATTTATTTCTCATTCCAAATAAATGAAATTTGGTCTTGAAGCATGGTGTAGCATGGGTAACAGCTTTCATGCTGGGTATTTGTATGTAGGTGTATCTGCAGGTGGGCGGACCCTCCTAGAGACAGATAGAGGAGCAGTGTCTCAGTTCCTAAGACCATCAGAAATATGTGTTTTCCCATGGTCTTAGGCTACCCTGGTGAAAGGGTCATTCAAACCCAAAAAGGTCGTGACCCACAGGTTGAGACCCGCTACTCTAACACAATGTGTCTATGGATAGTGTTAAGATGTGCTGATATTAAATACTATTGAGTGGGTTCCAATCCATAGTGATCTTGAACTCTGCACAACTGAACAAAACAAGGCCCAGAGCTGTAACATCTCACCCTTTGATTTATGTGGAGCCCATTGTTGCAGCTACTGTGCCAATCAACCTTGGCTAAGGTCTTCCTCCTTTCCCATGCCCCTCCAGTCTACCAAGTATTGTGGCCTCCAGGGACTGGTCGCTCCTGACAACATGTCCAAAGTACGTAAGATGAAGTCTCGCTATGCTTGCTTCTAGGGTGTATTCTGACTGTACTTCTTCCAAGAAAGATTTATTTGCCTCTTGGTTCACGGTACTCTCAATCTTCCTCAGCAGCACTATAATTCAATGCATGCATTCCTATTCAGTATTCTTAATTCAATGGCCAGTTTTCACATACCTCTGAGGCCATTGAAAATACTCTGGCTTGGGCCAGGCATACCTCAGTCTTCAAAGGAATAGTCTTGTTTTCCAACACTACAAAGAGATCATTGGCAGCAGATTTACCCAATACAAGGAGTCTTTTGATCTATTGACTGTTACTTTCATGAGCATTGATTGTGTACACAAACAGACAAAATCCTTGCAGTTTCAAACAGTCTCTATTTATCATGATGCTACCTACTGGTCAAGTTCTGAGGATATTTTTTCACATTGAGTGGTAATCCATAGTGAAGGCTAAAAACCTTAATCTTCATCAGCAAGTGTTTCAGGTTCTCACTTTCAGCAAACAGGGTTGTGTGTTCTGCTTATCACAGGTTGTAATTAAGTCTCCCTCCAAACTTGCTGCCACATTCTTCTTCATATAAGCAAACTTCTCGTGATTTTTTTCATCGTACAGATTGAACAAGTATGGTGAGAGGACACAGTCCTGATGCACACATTTCTTGGTTTTAAACCACGCATTCTTCCTTTGTTCCATTCCCACAGCTACCTCTTGATCCATATACAAGTTCCTCATGAGCACAATGGAATGTTCTTGGATTCCCAGTCTTGTCAAGGCTATCCATAGTGTTTTATGGCACACACAGTTGAACATCTTAGCACAGTCAAGGAAACAAAAACATCTTTTTGGTATTCTCTACTTTCAGCCAATCCGTCTGGCTTCAGCAACAATGTCCTTGGTTCTGAGTCCTCTTCTGAATTGGCATTTCTGGCATTTTCCTGTCAATGTCCTGCTGCATGATCTTCAGAAAAAACTTACTTTCATGTGATATTAATGATATCGTCTTATAGTTTGAGCATTTTATTGGGTCACCCCTCTTTATAATGGTTACACGTATGAAAGTTTTTCAGTGATTTGGCCCAGTAGCTGTCTTCCAAATTTCGTGGGGATGTGGTGGTTCCAGGGCTCTATCTGCTTGTTGAAATAGTTCAATTGGTATTCTATCAGATCCTGGAGCTTTGTTTTGGGCTACAGGCTTTCAATGAGCTTCTTCCTTGAGCATCCTTGGTTCTTGTTCATACTCCACCTGCAGAAATGGGGGATTGTCAACTACTTTTTCTTTTGTTTGTTTAGCTTTCTTTTGTTATAGTAACTCTGTGTTCTTTCCATCTTCTCTTTCTGCTTCCTGCATCATTCAATATTTTGCTCGCAGATCTTTCAATACGGCTTCTTGAGGCTTCATTCTTGTCTTGAGTTCTTCAGTTTAAGGAAGGCTGCGTGTCTTTCTTTTGGGTTTCAAATTCCAGGTCTTTGCACATTTCATTATAATATTTGACTGTCTTCTTGAGTTGCCCTTTAATATTTAATTTAAAAATTTTAAATCATTACTTTGTAATTAGCACATATATCATATCATTCTGTAATTCAATCACGTCCTGGGGGATGGTATAATGGCTACCACAATCATTTCCAAACATTCTTTTTCTTCCTGAACTCCTTGAGATGGCCTTCCTTTTACCCAACACCCTATACCTCCTGCTACCCCTATAGAGTCATCAGTCCTGAGTTTCATATATTGAAACACAGAAAACCATATAACACAACTTCAAGAGGGCAATCTATGATGACATACCATCTCTGAGATACACCCTACTATGAACAAACATAAAACAAAAACGCAGAAAATATTGAACACCAGATTAGGTCCAGCATGGATCAGAGGGAGAACCAACTGACAAAGTTTTAACTGTTCAGGTCAGGTTTATCCCTTTTATCTTCTTTACTCATCTCTGTTTAGTACCCACTTTCCTCTCATCCCTCAATTATGACCCTTTTAATATTTTCTATTCAGCTATTTGACTTCATCTTTTCTTCCATTTGATTAGTTACTCTATGATTAAGAGCAAGTTTCAGAGTCTCTTTGGCAATCCACATCAACCTTGTTTTTTCTTTCCTGTTTTTCATTTTTTGTGTGTGTGTGGATTTTGTTGTTGTTGTTGTTGGATTTTGTTGTTGTTGTTGTTGTTGGATTTTGTGGTTGTTTTCCCTGTTTTTAATGACCTTTGCTTTCTTCAGGTAGGATATTCTTAATGTGGTTCCAGAGCTCCTCATGTCTTTTGTCATCAGTAGTGAATGCAGCAAATCTATTCTTGATGGTTTTATCAGATTCAGTTTCGATAGACTCAAGGTCATATTTTTGGCTCTCATGGACTTGTTTTAATTTTCTTCAGTTTTCACCTGAACTTCCGTGTGAGCAATTGATGGTCTGTTCCAGACTCAGTCGCTGGCCTGCTTTCTGCTGCTGATGTTGAGCTTCTCCAAGTGTCTTCTTCCAGATATGTAGTCAATTTGATTTCTGAACATTCCATGCTTTTTGTGTTGTTGAAAAGAGGCATTTACTATGAATAAGTTGTCGGTCTTGCAAATTCTATCCTGTGATCTCCAAATACATTTCTGTCCCCAAGGTCATATTTTCCAACTACTGTTCTTTTCTGTTTGGTTCCAAATTTTGCATTCCAATAACAAAGTTATTACGTCATCTTTATTACATGTTTGATCAGTTTCAGGCTAAAGACAGGGTAGAACTTTTAACTTCTTTGTCACTAGTTTTGGTTGCTGGGGCATAAATTTGAATAATAGTTGTGTTGATTGGGATTCCTTGTATGCAGATAGATATAATCCTGTCACTGACAGGAGTGCACCTCAAGAAGATAGATATTGAAATATCCTTTTTGACTATGACTTTATTGCCTGTCCTCTTGATTGTTTCAGTCCCAGCGTAGTCAATTACATGATTTTAAGATTCAAGTTCACCAATACCAGTCTTCCTAAGTCATTTTGCCTAGAATGTCAATATTTATGCATTTCATTTTTCACAAGTCTTAATTTTTTCTATATTCATATTTCATCCATTCTAACTTCTGACTATTTATTGATGTCTTCAGCTTTTTTTGTTTCTCATTTTGAGTACTAGAAAATATATAACGTTAGAAACTAACTAGCTGGATCTTAGTGAGTTATATAGAGCACTCATTTTCAATTTATTTTTCTTTCACGACAGATTTTATTATTCAAAATAAATCTTAAACAAAATTAAGTCAGAGAAGTGAAATATTGTTCAATTTTCCAGCTGCTCTGTGAGAGAAAGAGGAGCCTGCACCCCAGTGAGGAACTGCCGTCTTGGAAACCCACAGGGTCAGTTCTGCCCTGGACTGTAGGGCCACTATGAGTCGGTATTGACTCTGTGACAGGGAGTTTTGGGGGGAAGACATCTTAGGTGAAATCAAGAATTGGGGTAAAGAATTTGAACTGATCTAGAATTCTAGATGAAACTCTTTATTTTCTTCTGAAAGGAGTTAAGATGCAAAGTAGAACTGACTTACAAAGACATGATATTACAAAAGAGGCAGCATCTCTAGGTCCATTATCTTCCAGTTTTTAATACACAGGAACGAAGTTCACCTGTTAATGTAGTAAAACAAAGGTTTCAAAGAGAATATGTGGGGAAAGCTCTAGACAGAGTGCCACATATCTGAGAAGAAACGTTTCTGGGTGGGAGTGACACGAACATTTGCTAAGGGAAAGTTTAATGACACTCTTGTGAGAACTTTTTTGTTATTTGAATGCCATTCCCTTTTTTCCCTCTAAATTTCATTTATATTGTTGTACTTGTTGAGAACATAAATGAATTATTCAAAACAAGCTCCAATATGATGAAATCTTTAGAAGTTCAGTTATACAAGGCCTATGATTTTTAAGAGTGTATTATATGCTAGAAGTGAGATATTGCTTCACAAATATCCAGCACTCATGTCAATAGGAGGTTAGGAACAGAAATAGTGACTTGCTAAATTTTAATAAAAAGTCATGATGGATCATCGCTAGGGAAAACCATGCCCAGGCTATGAGAAGCATAAGGAACAAGGAGAATAAAAGGCAGCATAAGAGATTGTCATTTCAAGAAGGAGAAGAAAGACCAAAATATGAATTAGAAGAAACTCAATTCAATTATTAATTTATTTTTATCAATTATAGTGCAGGCTTAGTAATTATGAATCATTTGTAGATAATTATAAATACTTTGAGCAAGAATATCTAACATCCAACTAATCTTATAGAGTAGAATTTGGTTATCACTGAAAGAATCTCGTTATCACTGAAAATAAAATTCTATTAGTGGAACTGACTTCCAACAAAAAATGAAACAAACATCAAAATCACCTAATATTGTCAGAATAAAAATATTTACTTATAATTATAGTTAATATCACAATATCACTCATTAAGATACATAATTAAAGGTTAGCTTTTAATTAGGACAATCAAAATCATGGATATAACCATGGCATTACTGTTTTTCACTCTGATAAAAACTATTATCATAGTTGATCTGTGAAGGTGTTGTGCAGTAATAAGTTTTAAAGTGATCTAAAGAGGATTTTTAAGTACAAGATATTTGTAGAAGTGAAGAAAATATTGTTTTCAATTCATAAATGACAGATACTGGCACTGATATTTATCTTATCAATAAATATCTACAGATTAATTTGTCTCTAAAATATTTTTGGACAATATGACAAAATGAATTTCTTGTTTTGTATTAGAGAGTCACCTAAAATAAAGGTTCTTGACTATTGAAAATAAAATGATAAGCCAAAATTTACCAAGCACGTGCAAACAAAGAACGAAGAGCAAGGACTACAATTGTGATGTTAAACAAAGTAGAATTCAGGCCAAAAAGCATGCGGTGAAATAAGACTTAAAGTGCAATTTTAAACATAAGTGACATTTTTAGAATATATATCAGCATTTTTCATAAAGTAGAAATCAAAGGAGATACTAATCACCCTCCCACCACCCCCAAATGATTTAAGTGAGACCTTGGCCCACTAAGTCTAAAACAATGCATGCAAACAAAATGCAAGCAGTTATCATTTATTTGCACAGTTTCCATATGCACATACTTCAGTGACCCTACTTTGGTAAATGACATCTATTCCCCAATTGCAGTTACCATTGTATACCTGTGAGTAAATGCATAAAGAAAAAAAATCCAAATAACTCTGTAGTCCATAGATTGCTGGGGAAATAACAGATGCACACCATGATCAATAATCAATCGTGGTGACTTTTTCAAAGTTTGCCAGTGACTGATCACTGTGAATCTGTTATTAAGTGCATGTAGACAGAAAAGTGTATGGATTGAGGTTGCCTTCTTGTTTCTCTGTGACCAACTCACATGAAAATTTGAAGGGAAAAATAAAAGAGTAAATTGGCCTACATGAGAGGTTATCAAAGAAATGAGAATCAACAATACTGTAAGTGAAATTTTAACAAGTGTAAAAAGAGCTACTAAAGAAGTAGCTGACCATGGGAATGTTGACACTGGCTCAAGAGAATCCAGATGTGCAAATGGAAGAGTTTAATGAATGAGAAAGGAGGTTGAGATGTCTTCGAGGAAAACCTTCAGATTAAAGAAACTCTCATAGGTGTTTCGTGACATTGAAAGTACAAGCTTTGCAGTATTTCCTTGTTCTTGGTCTATATACAGGGTCTGTGTGAGCATGTGGTAGTTACATAATCTGGTGTCAACTTGAGACTATTGAGACCTCATTTGGAGGCCATAAGAAGATAAATACCTCACTGGAGGCCAGATGCACTCACTCCTTGCAAGACATTCCTGCTGACAAGACACATGGAGCTATGCGAGAGCCCTGGAGCTTGGAGAAGCCACGTGGAGACCCTGACAGCCCAGAGGTGCTTCTACTGCCACTGGATCCACAAAACTTTCCACCCACTGGCCTATGATCTTCCTGCATTCAGCATCATTGCATGTGTTGCATGAGTCTGAAGAGGAAATTATAGACTGGTATTGGATATGTGGGCTAATATCAGACTCATGGACTTGATCAGAACTGGGCTGTTTTCTTAATATACTATAGCCCTTTGCTATGAAGTTATCTATTACAGACATATGAGTGTCTAAGAATTTGTTTCTCTCGTCAACCCAGATGAACACATCCGGAATTTTCCCCCTTCACAATGTTATCCGTAGTTTGTTTTAATCCACAAAGTCAAATGCATTTGTATAGTCAATAAAGCGCAAGTAAACCTCTTTCTGGTATTCTCTGATTTTAGTTATGATCCATCTGATAATAGCAATATTTCTTATTTCATGTCTTTTTCTGAATCCAGCTTTAATATCTTGCAGCTTCTTATAGATGTAATGCTGCCACTATTTGTGAATTCTTTCCAGCAAACTCTTACTTGCATGTGATATAAATAATAAAATAGGCATTTTGATGGGTAATCTTTATTTGGAATGAGCACAAATATGGATCTCTTCCAAGCAGTGGCCCAGCGAGCTGTTTTCCAAATTTCTTGGCATAGATGAGTGAGTGCTTCTATCACCACACAAGTCTTTTGGAGCATTTTAATTTGTTTTCCATCAAATCCTGAAGCCTTGTTTTTGGCTAAAACCTTGTTGCAGCATGGGTTTTTCCCTTCGATATCCTAGATTCTGGATCCTTTTGAAATGGTTGAATGTCAACCTGTTCTTTTTTGGTACAGTGATTCTTTGCTTATCCTTTTGTGCTTCTGGTGTCATTCAATATTTTGCACATCGAATTTTTCAAGATTGTAACATGAGACTTGAATTTTTTTTTATTCTTTCAGCTTGAGATATGTTGAGTGTGTTCTCCCTTATGGTTTTCTAACGCCAAACTCTTAGGTATTTCAACATATGCTTAGTCTTATTCATATGCCTTTTAGTATTGTCTATTCAGGCTTTTCATTGATTCTTTCATTTGTTTTAGCTGCTTTCTATTCAAGAGTAAGTTTTACGTTTGCCTTTTCTTTCTTTCCTGTCTTTTTAATGACCTTTTGCTTTCTTCATGCATGATATTTTATGTCATTACACAACACACTTGATCTTTGGTCATTGGTGTTCAACATGTCCCATCCATTCTTGAAACGGTCAAGTCTGGTGGGATTAACCCAAAGCCATATTTTGGTTCTCAAGCACTTTCTTTAATTTTCATCAACTTCAAGCTGAGAAATTGATGGCCATTTCCACAGTAAGCCCCTGACCATGTTTCAACTGATGATATTGAATTTCACCAACATATATTACCACAGAAGAAGACAATTTTGTTCTTGTGTTTTCCAACAGGCAAAGTGAAAGTGTATAGTCACAATTTATGTTCTTGAAAAATGTATACTCAATGATGAGGTCATTGTTCCTGCAATTTTTATGATCTATTCTTCAACTTTATTTCTATCACCAAAGCTGAATTTTCCAACTATTATCTCTTCTTTGTTTCCGGTTTAACATTGTGATTGCAAATAATCAACACTGTATCCAAATTGTACGTTTGATTAATTTCAGACTGAGGAAGTTGGTAAATTCCTCAATTTCGTCATCACTGGATTTAGTGGTTGGTGCAAAAATTTTAATAATAATTTTAATAATTGGTCTTCCTTGTAAGCATATAGATTTTATCATATCACAGACACCATTGGATATCAAAATATATTTGAAATGTTCTTTTTGACCATGAATGTGACTCCTTTTTAAAAATTCTTTATTTCAGCCATAGAAACTATATGATCATCTGATTTAAAATGGCTATTACAAGTTTATTTGAGCTCCCTAATGCCTAGAATTTCAATATGTATGCATTCCATTTCGTTTTTGATGATTTATAATTTTCCTAGATACATACTGTACTTCCACATTTCAATTAATTGATATTTATAACTCTTTTCATTTTGATTTATGTATTACTTCTCATTGCATGAAAGTTCCTTAAACGCCATCAATCCACATTAGTAAGGTTGACTCTACTTTGAGAAGGCAGCTTTTCATTGGTCATATTTTGAAAACCTGCCAAGCTGAATAGCCAACCTTCAGGTACTATATAAAATAATGTTCTGCTGCTAATTTTCAGTTGACAATTTTGCATTAGCCAAGAACAAAACTCCAGAATTTGATGAAATACCAATTACAATGCTTCAGCAAGCTCATAGAGCACTAGAAGCACTTACTCTTTGATGCCAGGGAATTTGGAAGTTGGCTAATTGGCCAACTGACTGTAAGAGATTCATATTTGTGCCCATAGAAAAGAAAAGTAGCCCAACAGAATACTCACCTTCGTATTATAGTGAGTTCACTATAGAACAATATCATTGATATTGCATACATGTAAAATTTTGCTGAAGATCATCCAACAACAATTGCAGCAGTACATTGACAGGGAACTTCTAGATGTTCAGGACAGATTCAGAAGAGGACAATGAACAAGGGATATTGTTGATGATGTCAAATGGATCTTGGCTCAAAGTAGACAATACCATAAAGATGTTTACTTGTGTTTCATTGACTATACAAAGGCATTCGACTTTGTGGACCCTAACAGTAGGGACAACCTTGGGAAGTATGGGAATCTCAGAGCACTTGATTGTACTCATGAAGAACTTGTACCTGGATCAGCTGTTCAAACCGAACAAGAAATTACTGCAAGATTTAAAATCAAGACAGGTGTGTGACAGGATTATATCCCCTTACCATGCTTATTCACTCTGTATGCTGAACATATCATGAGAGAAACTGAATTACAGGAAGAAAAATGTGGCATCAGGTTTGTAGGAAGGCTTAATGAAAACCAGAGATATGCAAATGACACAATCATGCTTGCTGAACGTAAAGAAGACATGAAGCACTTGCTGATGAAGATCATATTGCAGCCTTCAGAATTATAATTCAAAATAAAGAAGACCATTATCCTCACATCAAGACCAATTGGTAACATCATGATGAATGGAGAAAATGTTCAAGTTGATGAGGATCTTATCTTCCTTGGATCCACAATCAATGTTCATAGTCAAGAGGTCAAATAAATGTGCCCCACTTTAGGTGAATCTGCTGCACAAGACCTCTTTAGCGGATCAAAAAGCAAGGATGTAACTTTGAGGACTGAGGTGTGCCTGCCCCATATTATGGTATTCTCCATTGCCTCATATGTACGCGGAAGTTGGACATTAAGTAAGGCAGACCTTAGAAGAATTGATGCATTTGAATCATGGTGCTGGAGCAGAATACTGAAGTACCAAGGTCTCCTAAAAAGACAAGCTGATCTATCTTGGAAGAAGTAAGATCAGAGTGCTCCTTGAAGGCAAGGATGGTAAAACTTTTAGACATGGTGTCAGGAGAGAGTAGTCCCAGGAGAAAGATATCGTTCTTATTACAGTTGAGTGGCAGAAAAGAAGAGGAAGACCCTCAAGGATATGGATTGACAATGATTGTCAATCATTGCAATGAGCGGCTCAGGCATGGGGGCAGTTGTAAGGATAGTGCAGAGCCAGGCAGTACTTCGTTCTGTTGTGTATAGCATCTCTATAGGTTCTAGTGGGCTTGATGACACCTAACAGCAGCAACAAATTTGTTAGAAGTGGGCTGCCTCTAGAAGCTCTGCTAAATTTGTTCCAAACGAATGACCGTGCTGGTATTTGTGATACCAGTGACATAGCTGCCTGTGTTACAGCAATCAGAATGCCTCCATAGTAAACAAACTTAGAGACACTTGTTCCAAAGACAGTGAACATTAATGAGATGGGTGAAGTAAAGATTTTGAAATCTACATTTGCTGATGTGGCATCATGCAGCACGAGAAACAAAACAGCTATCTGCAAGCATTCATTAATAATTAAGGGTGTACAGAGCACGAATTTAGAAAAATTGGCAAATACTGAACATGAGATGAAACATAAAAATTGCTATCATAGGCATTAGTGAGATGAAGTGGAATGTTGTTAGAAATTTCAGACTACACAGTTATATATATGGTCTACTAGGCCAACACCCAAAAGGAAAATACTGGCATTACTTATGTCAAAGACAGCATATGGAAATGTATCCTGAAGTGCAACACTCTCAGTGATAGTCTACTATCCCTATGTCTAGAAGGGAGTCCATGTGTTAGACAGGGTTCTCTAGAGAAACAAAATCAGAACGCTGATAATTTTATATATATTTATACAGATAGATATATAACATAAGAAATAAACAGTTAATTAAATTACAAAGCAGTACACATGACTCAGTGTAACTCACTCCCATTGTGAGACACTGGCATTCCTTCAAGTCTTGAGAGCCACCAGGTAGTCCTCTGTAGAGCAATTCAGGCTATCCGGACACAGGCATCAAACAGCAAGGCAGGTCACCAACAGTCAGCCAGATGACAGGGTCCTACAGTCCCCAGCTCAAGAGATGTAAATTCCAATGGTGTGGCAAAGTAGGTCTTGAAGGAACCTCAAATTACAGTGACACAGTCCACAGGTTAGGTGTCCCACAGGTAGTGTAGCTTGCAAATTGAGGCACAGAACAAGCAAGACAGCTGCACACTGGTCTGATGATCAAAGAGCAAGAGACAAGAAAGGCGAGGCTCACCGAGCCATTCATCTCTCTGCCCTTCAATTAATCCCACTTGTGTTTATCAGCCAGGCTGGCACAATAAACTAAGTACCTCAGTCCAGTTAATATAGCTATGTTCAAATTTATACACCATACATTAAAGGTGAAGATGAAAAAAGTTATAGATTTATACGAACTCTTTCAGTTTGAAATTGATTAAACATGTACTCCAGCTAGACTATTAATTACTGGTGATAGGAATGCAAAAGTTGACAACAAAGAAATATCAGTGGTTGGAAAATATGGCCTCAGTGATTGAAACAGAGTTTATGAGATAATGTTGCAAGATCAACTACCTGTGTATTGGTAATATCTTTTTTCATTCCAACACATAATGACCTTATATACAACAGAATGAAATACTGCCCAATCCTGTGCCATCTTCACAATTGTTATATTTCAGCCCATTGTCGCAATCAGAATGTCAATCACTCTGTTTACAGTCTCTCTCTTTTTCACTGTCCTAATTTCCCAAACTTGGTGCCTTTTTCCCAAGGACTTATCTCTACTGATGATATGTCTAAAATATGTGAGATGAAGTTTAGACATCTTTGCTTCTAAGGAGAATTCTGATTGTACTTCTATAAAGACAGAATTGTTTGTTCTTCAGGCAGTCCATGGTACTTTAAATTTTCTGCACCAGCCCAATTCAGCTCAACAACATAGACAGTGACAATGAACATGGGCCTCATCAGATGGAAGAACTATGGTCAGAGTTTGCAATCCTGATGCACAGCTTCCCTGATTCTAAACCATGCAGTATCCTCTGTCCAAACCATTATCTCTTGGTTTATGTACTAGTTCCACAAGATCATAATTAAGACTTCAAAAATTTGTATTTTCACAATGTTATCCATATTTTGTTTTGACCCACATACTCAATAAAACATAGGCAAGCATCTTTCTGGTTTGCTCTACCTTCAGTGAGATCAGTTAGGTAGCAGAGTAGGATGCGACTCTTTTCTGTGTTCTCTTCTCAGTCAGGCTTGAATATTTATCTGCCAATGCACTGCTCCAATTATTTTTTAAATTATCCTCCACAAAACTTCATTTACATGTGATAGCAATGATAATGTTGATAATTTTCACATTGTTTTGGATTGCCTTGATTTGGACGCAAATACGGATCTCTTCCAGTTGACTGGCTAGGTAGCTATTTTCAAAATTCTTTGACATAATTGAGTGAGTGCTTCCAGCATTGTACATGCGTATTGAAACATCTCAGTGAGTATTCTAGCAAACCCTGTTGCCTTTTCTTCAGTAACACTGGGTCTTGATGATATGCTTTCCCAGATATGGTTGGATTTCTTTTGGTGCAGTGACTCTGATATTATTTCCATATTCTTTTAATACTTCACATGAAGTCTAATATTGTCTACATAGAGACTTTTAATATTGCAAGTTGAGTACATTTGAATATGAGGGGCTCATCTCCCCACACTTTACTAAATAATGTCCCATTTCTATTTTAAAAGGTTTTTATTAACCATTTTTATGAGATAGGTCATGAAGTAATTGTTCATAGGCTAATATAGCATGAAATTCCACTACAACCTGTTCTCCATTGGCTAACCTGTTGGTATTTGAAGTATTATTGGCATAACTTCCAGTATTGCTCATAAATAAACAAGCCATGATAGTGTGACAAACTGACAGACATGTGATAGGAAAAAAGATAGTCTAATATTAAAAATGTAGACAAGCCTATATCATGCATAATAAAAATTTAAAATAAAATATTAGGAAATACAATTCAGCATTTGATAAAAAAAGAGTAATAGAACTTGATAATTTTAGAAAAGTAATAATGGTATAATACTGGGAAGGCTACTAATGCAATATACTACTTTATTGTCAAATTTGATTGTATATACATGTAATGTGAAACTATTGAAAAATCAACCACTTTTTGAAAAATAGGAAAAGCATCATTGTTTAAGTAGGGGTTGATTGAGTGATATTTGTTGCATGGTTTTATTTTGTGTCTGTGTATAACTAGACCCCAGTTCAGTATTATACTTAATAGAAAACACTAAAGAGATCTCTGACAAAGTCAGGGAAAGATTAAGGACATTGGCTACCTTTACTAGTATTTAATGTTATAATGAAGCAATATTTCAAAAAAAATAGATGATAAAGATTATGGAATTATAAAATTTAGAAAAGGTCAATGTGCTACCATATTAAGAAAAATGAATGTCTATGTTTTTAGAATAAAGCTTGCCCAACTCTACACTGTCCTCACAATTGTTATTATGTTCAAGCCCATTGTTGGCAGCCACTGTGTCATTCCATCTTAGAGTTACTTCTTCCTTTTGATGGCATTATACTTAATCAAGCATGAAGTCCTTTTCCGAGCACTTGTCCTTTCTCATCCAAAATATGTGAGATGTCTTCCTGCTGTACTTCCTCCAAAACAGACTTGTTTTCTCTTCTGGAATTCCATGGTACTTTTAATAGTCTTCAATAATACCATAATTCAAAGACATCAAGTCTTCAATGTGCCTTATTATCTGTACAGATTTGATTAGCATATTTTAAAACCTTCAAACTCATAATTATCAAATAGATACTCAGAGCATCCCTGTATCAAGTGTTTGAAAATACAATGTCTTTGGAAATAGAATGGCCTGGGCATATCCACCTATAGGAAAATTTGCTGAGTGACATTTGTGAAACACAAAAGGACAAATATTGTATGAGACCACTATTTTTAAAAGTCAAGAATAGATGTTCACACTGAGAAAATATTGTTTGATGGTTTCCAGAGGCAAACAAGCAAAAGCATGGGAGGGTAAGGGATGAATTTGACATCACAGGCCAGATGATAGGCAAGTGTGAATTTGGGTGAAGATATGACATACACAATAAGAGAAAGGTTTGGAAAATTTATGGAGACAGAAGAAAACACTGGGAGTTTTATAAGAGTTAAAGGCAACAGAAGCAAAGGCTGTTATATAGATAATCTTGAAATGGTATGGAGTTATGAGTGCAAGCTTGGATAGGCACACAGACTGAACAGGTGGGAAAGGAAGAGTGGGAGTTTACCTGTGAGTATATATATATATATGTATATATATATTATGCAGATATTTGCATATTTACCTGAAAATATACCTATGAATGTGGAGAAGTATTCAGAGGACAAAATTATGAAAACTTAGTAGACATACATGAACACCTGATCAGGACAAATCCCTTGGCCGGGAAATCAGGATAATCTCAGGGTATATCATGTTAGGGTAGCTTACAAACACAATGTTCTATATCCTAATTTGGTGGGTGAACAGTAACAAGAGTCTTCAAAGCTCATGTGCACCCATTTAAGGTGAAACTAATAGTCTCTCCCCACCCAGAGGAAACAAGTGTCATAAAAATCAAAAGACAAATGGAAATAATCCAATGTGTGAATGGGCCATATTAAAGATCATTCTGCATAGTCCTGAGGCCAGAAGAACTAGATGGTGCTGTGCAGCCACTACCAACTGCTGTGGAAATTAGGAGGTCCTGGATGGAGTGGAGAAAACTGTGAAACAGAAATCAAAACCTTAAAAGAGACCAGATTTATTGGTTGGATAGAGTCTGCTGGCGCCCCCAAGATGGTGGCTCTGATTCTTCAGGCCTGGAACTGAATTCACTTCTGCATTAGAATAATTAGCCATTGAAGGTAAAGGGGGAAGATTTTTACCCGAGGACAAATTTCAGGGTGTTGGGAAAGTAGGAGGATTGGAACTAGGAAATACGGGAAAAAAGGGATACATGAAGGAACATGAGGGTATTGCAATGGGTGAGTTGAATCAGAATGTGCACTAATTATTTTTGTACAACTATGATCTGCTCTATAAAACTTCACTTAATTAAGAAAATAAACTGTTTTTTTTAAACTGGAATTGTGCAGCATATTTGTGCAATGCAAATAATTTCTTGATGAGTGTTTCCATGAGACTTGATTGTGGATCCAAGTAAAAGGAAATCTCTGACAACCTCACACTTTCCTATGATTATTGTGATATTTTTCATAGACAATGTTGTGGGGATTTTTGTTTTATTTACAATGAATTGTAACCCATACTCTAGCCTGCAGTCTTTGAGCTAAGTGCATCAAGTCTTATTCCCTTTTAGCATTCAAGGTTGCATCACCTGTATATTGATTGTTTCTAAGACTTTCTCCATTTCTGATGCTGAGTTCTCTATAATGATCAATTTCTTGAATTATTTGCTCAGCAGACAGATTTCATACATATTGAGATAAATTTAGTGGCTATAACCGTGACCTTGATGTCCACACCTTTCCTAAATATAAGCCATGCAGTACCCTCTTGTTCTGTTCCAATTAACTTATTCTCTGTGTGAAGGTTCCTCATGTGTACAATTTTGTGTTCTAGAATTCTCATTCTTCATAATGCTTCTTGTAGTTTTTTTTTAATGATACGCATAGTCAAATGGTTTTGTTCTGGTAGTCTCTGATTTCAGCCAAGATCCATTTGATACTGACAATGCTAACCCTCGTTTCAAGTCCTTCCTAATCCAACTTCAATTTCTATCAGCACCCTGTACATATACTTCTATAAAACATTTAAAATTATTTTCATCAAAAGTTTACCTGCATGGTATATTAATAATATTGGTATATAAGTTGCCAATTCTGTTGGGTCACTTTTTTGAAGTGGACACAAATATTGATTTCTTCCAGGCATTGGCTAGGTAAACATCATGCAGATGTCTGGGCATGGAGTAGTGTATGTGTCCAGTCTTGGATGGGTAGAAGATATCATAAATCAGAAAATCATATATCTATAGCTCAAGCAAAAAGGAATATCTGGTAGCTTATCTCAGTTTCACAAAGACTATGCTAAACAAATGGAAAAACATATATATGTTTTTGGTTAATTTCAACATTAAAAAATATTTTCATTCTCACTATGTAACCACTTGTCTGTCAGTTTGTCATACTCTGGTGGCTTGTGTCTTACTGGGATCCTGGAATCTGTGTCAATGGCATTTCAAACACCAGAAGGGTCAATCAATGCAACCAGGTTTCCACTGAGCTTCAAGGCTAAGAACAAACTACCAAGAAGTAATATGCCGCTCACTTACGAGGAGTATGCCGCTGAAGGCTCCATGGAGAACATTAAAACACCGTCAGATACTGAAGGCCTAATGAAAACAAGCAGAACGCTTTCAGATCCAGGAAATGAGCCCCTCGGGTTAGGAGGCACTGAAAATATGACTGAGGAAGAGCTGGAGTACATGAAGCAGAATATGGCATCAGAAATGGAGGAAGGCTTATTAACAAGATGTGATTTACAGATGACACCATCTGGCTTGCTGAAATGAGGAGGACTTACAGTCCTTGCTGATGAAGATCAAGATTGTAATCTGCGGTGTGGATTACAACCCAATATAAGGAACCCAAACTCCTCACAACTGGAGCCTCAGGGAACATCATGATGGCTGGAGAAAAGGTGGAAGGTGTCAAGGATTTTGTCTTGCTTGGATCCACAGTCAATGCTCAAGGAAGCAGCAGTCAAAAGATTAAAAGACACTTTCCATTGGGCAAATCTGCTGCACAAGACCTCCTGAAAGTGTTGATAGTCAAGTCTGTTTCTTTGTGAACTAAGGTGTACCTGAAATAAGCCAGGATATTTTAAATTGATTTATATGTATATGAAAGTTGGATTTTTCATAAGGAAGACACGAGAAGAATTTATGCATCTGAATATGGTGCTAGTGAAGAATACTTAAAGTACATGAACTGCCAAGAGAACAAACAAATCTGTTTTAGAAGAAATACAACCAGAGTTCTCCTTGGAGACAAGGATGGCCAGACTTTGTATCAAGAATAATTCTTCCAACAAACGCTTCAGGATCTTGGTTCCACTTGTTTAAAATTCCCACTGAAATCTCTGCCCAAGCCCGTAGCACAACATTTTTGGCATCCATCATGAAAAAAAATTTGCTTAATTTCAGATAAATGCCTATTGTGTTTTCTATCATTTCTGCTGTTAATTGTTAGTTCATTTGGGGCAAGCACAAGAATGTTTCCTCTCAAATTAATGTGGATGATTTGCTTCCATAGGATTCATTTTTCAACACTGTCTTGTTGAAATATAAATTATCCATTTATAAAATGATGATTTCTTTGGTGTATTTCCCCATAAACTTTTCATAAAGTATAAGTGATTTCACCACTTTCTTCTCCCCACCCCAAAAGCTTCCCTATAAATTGTGTGCTTGTACCTAAAGTTTGGCATGTTTCCTGTTAATCTGTTAAGGGTTTGCTTCAAACTGATACCTTACCCTTCAAAATATATTTTAACCAGACATAACAAGCTAGTAGGAGTTTATTTGGGGACAAAAATAAAGTTTGAAATTCATGCTTAGTTTTAGTCATAGTACTAATTTTCATGAAATTATTGAAGACTTCAGATAAATCACCCACTACTATTTTCACTCTCTTCAGTTTCTTAGGAAGCAGTTATCCCAGGTATAGTATCTACAATGTGCTGGTAATTTGTGTACCAATGAATCAGAACACATGAGACTCACTTCAGCAACCTGACCACCAGAATTCACCTGGGAAATAATTGTCCCATATAATTGTATCATAATCCATATTACGTCAAAGATATCCCTTTCATTTCAGCATGCTCTCCATTACTGAAAACACATGGTGCTTTTTTTAATTAAAAAATCATTTTATTGGGGGCTCTTACAACTCTTATTACAATCCATATATCAATTGTACTAGACATATTTGTACATATGTTGCCATCATTCTTTTCCATATATTTGCTTTCTATTGGGCCCTTGATATCAGCTCCCCTTTTCTCCCCACACTCCTCGTGGACCCTTGATAGTGTGTAAATTATTATTATTTTCATATCTCACACCGACCACAGTCAACCTTCCCCATGGTTTCTTTTGTTCTTCCCCCTGAAGGGGGTCTGTGGTTATGTGCCAATAATCACAATCAGTTCCCGCTTCCTCCCCTTCTCCCCTACCACCTACCCTTTTGGTATCTCTATTCCTTTCCTGTTCATGGTTTCCATTTGTCATGAGCTCTCTCTCTTATCTATGCCTGTGTACATGCTCTGGACCAGTCCATAGTGAGAAGCAAAATTAAGTTTGAAATTCACACATAATTTTAGTCATAGTACATATTTTCATGAAATTTTTGAAGCCCTCCCATAAATCACCCACCAATAGAGCCTCTTCTGTTTCTCAGGAAGCAGTTAACCCAGGTCACACTACGGTCATGACAGTAGGGGGTGAGGAAGACTCAAAAAACCAGAGGAATAATGTGTGATCCTTTCGTGTTCCTGCACCCTGGTTGACTCATCCTTCCTTGAAATCCCTCTGTGGGGGGAAGTTCCGTTGCCTACAGATTGACTTTTGATCTCTGCTCCAATCCCCTCATTCTCAACCGCATGTTTTTGTTTGTTGTTTGTTATGGATTTTCTGAGGCCTGTTACCCCGTTCCGATGACACCTTATGATCGCACCGATTGATGTGTTCTTTGTTTCTTTCCTGTTGGCTTGTTGCTTCAGTGCTGGGTGGCCACTTGTTTAACTTCAAGCCTTTAAGACCCCAGACGCTATATCTTTTAATAGCTGGGCACCATCACATTCTTCACCACATTTGCGTATGTACCCATTTTGTGTTCAGCAATTATGTCACTTGTGTCACGGGATGAGGAGAGTGGGCAGGGAGTGAGCCTCCTAACAAAATGTCAATTTGTTAGAATAAAGTGATCTTATATTGAGGGAGGGTATAAGCTGAGGTCCATGGTCCATCCACAGTCTCAGTATAATGCCTTATCAATATAGGTCAATAACTCTATTTTTATGGTAGAATGAATCCATTAATATACATTAGCATAATAAGGGAGCCTAAGGAATACCAGAAGTTAGCTACAGAGCCCAGAGGCTATCAACATAACACAGATCCCTTGGAGCAAGCCTCAGTTTCAGAATAACTGAATTCAACTCCAGCTGGACAGGGGGAGAAAAAACCCTGAGCTATTAGGGCATCAGCGGTCCTGGGCCAAGCTCAGACAACCAGCCAAGCGGGGGGAGCTACTGTCTGCTTTCAGTGATCCTACACACAACTAGAGAGGTGCTGCCTGTCCTGGGACCCTTTATGGGACTGAGGAAACACACACACACCCTGCTGCAGTGCTTCATACAGCCAAGGCAGCTATACCAGTGAATTCCAATGCTCAACACTGCTGCGAGAACCACTGGCTGGCCTCTGCTGTGATCTTGCCTTCAAGGTAATTCCACCCAGCATCTGAGGGACCCTACATCAAGCAGACACACCACCCGCTACCTTGAGGCAGGGTTGGAGCTCCTCCAGCCCCACGGTCAGCTGATCAAGCCTTACTACTCTTTTTCTTCTCTCTATTTTCTCACCCTTCTATCTTTCCCACCACAGTCGGTCTCAACAGGCCCAGTTTCTCTCCCTCTTTTTCTTTCTTTTTAATTTTTTTCTCTTTTTCCACATCTCTCCCTCTCTTTCCTTTCATATGCCACTGCTGGTTTCTGGGCCACTACCCTCCACCTAGGACAACTCAAACCAAATAGCAGGGGGAACTCCAGCCTACCCTCTGTGGAAGTGCTTCACAACACACAAGGCCCTATGACAGGCCTCTACAGCACTCCATGCTGTTGAGGAAAACTCAGTCTTGTCTCTGGTGATCTTGCCAACTAGGGCAATTCCTCCCAGCACCTGTGCAATCCTGCACTAAAGGGCACACCAACCTGCCACCTTGGGGCAGGGTGTAAACACCTCTGGCTCCACATTCCGGTGATCAGAGATCAGCTCTCTATGTATGCTTTTTTCCTCTCCTCTCTTTCTTCTCTCTTTCCCACCACGTTCAGTTTTAGCGAGCACTAGTGTGGTTTCCTTTTTCTTTATCATTCTTTTCTTTTCCGTTCTTTCTTCTCTTCTTTCTTCGTTTATGTTTCTTTCCTATCCCTCTTTATCTTTCCACATGCCACTGCTGGTTTCCAGCCCCCTACGCTCTGCCTAGGGCAACTCCCCCCACCCATTGGGGGGAGCTCCAGCCCGCCCCCTGTGACAGTGATGCACATGGAAGAGGAAGTGCTACACACGGCAAGACATGGGGTTCAGCAATCTCTTTATCTATTATTTTCTTCTCTTTTATTTCCTCTTTTTTCTTCTTTTTTTTGCTTTTGTTCCTTTTTTCCCCTTCTTTGACCTATTTTCTCTTTCTTGCCACAGACTCTGCAGATTCAGTTTTCCTTTTTTGTTATCTTTTTTTTACTGCTTTTACTTTTGTCTTTGCATTTTTCTGTGTGTGTGCATTGGTGTGTTTTTTATTTTGGCTCTTGTCTTTGTTTTCACCTTTCTCTCCTTTTCTTCTCTCTCTCTTTCCTTTCACAAGTCACTACTGGCCTCCAGAGCACTCCCCTCCACTTAACGCACCTCTGATACCCAGTTTAGGGAGCTCCCACCAGCACTTGTTGACTTTACATATGCAGCTGTGGAAATCACGCCCTTCCTTCACCATACCTCAAACAGCTGGGTAATCACCCCTTCAGATGGCTCAGGGAACTCCAGCCTACATCCCAAGATTCTACAATTGACTGTGAGAACTCCTGCCCACAGTCTTTTGTGCTCAGTGCTGCTGTGGGGACATCTATCCAACTTCCACAGCAATCTCTCTGGCTAGGGTAATTCTGCCTGACATCTATAGTGCTCTATATAAAGGAGGGCACACCCACACACCCTCCGCAGGACTCCAGTTGCAGAGGGAAATATCAAACACCACCCAAGGTTCTCCAAGCCTCAGGAGACACACCACTACAGCTTACTGAGAGATCAGCAAGTGAAACGCCACAATCGTGGGCTTATAACACCCGACCAACATCCTGTGAGATTCCAAATAATTGAGTTCTGGTTGGCTAGGGTAAAATTGAAACCACAGGAAGATACACAGGTAGCCTGACACCCCAGTGCAGCTACCTGCAGGTATTTTGTAGAAGCACTTATACAAGTCCCCCAAGAGAAAGCTCAGTGTTCTTTGACCCTGAACAATGGTGCTGGGCTCCTCTAAAACAGGACATAAACAGCAACCAGCCCCAACAGCCTCAAGGGAAACTCAGGAGAAACAGAAGACAATGCTGGAAGAAGTCATGAACTTAATGACGTACATAGGAGAAGCAGACATTGACCTTCCAAAGAAATAAATTTTCATAATGCTGCTTGGAGTCATACTGGATGTGAGGGAAGCAATACAGAAAAAAGCATGGAATGATAGAGGAGATAAAGGCAGAGCACCAAAGGGAAATACAAGACTTAAGGGATGAAATAACAAAATCCCATAGCAAATTAACATACTTTGCCAGCACACTTGAGGAGGCAGAGAATCACACCAGTGACCTAAAGGATAACCAAGCAGACCTCAACAAATGGGAAAGCAGTCAAATAAGACAATCGAAGAAGCTGAAGAAAATCTGAGAGCCATGTTTGATGCTATGAATAGGAACAATATTACAACTGGAATACAGGAACAAGACACAACAAAGAAGTCAACAGCAAAAATAGTGAGGAAATTCTTAGATGAAAATTTCCCAAGCTAAATAAATGAAAATCATGAAACCATTCAGGAAGCTGAAGAAAAACAGCCAGACTGAATCTCAAGTAAGTCACCAAGACACATAATAGTAAAATTATCCAACTATGAGGAAAAGGAGAGACTCATAAGAACAGCTAAGGAAAAACAAATAGTCACTTATAAAGGTACCCAAATAAGAATATGTTCAGAACTATCAGTGGACACAAAGAAGAAGAGGAGGGAGTGGAGTAACATATTCCAATAATGAAAAGAAAATCATGCAAACCCAAGAATACTAAACTCGGCCAAATTATCTATTAAGATTGATGGAGAAGTAAGAGTCAAAGAAACCCTGTCCTACAAAACATTCTTGCTGGTCCAGTAGGGGCAGAAGATCAACACTCACTGAGTACAAATAAGAGACCATAACATAGAACAACTTCACCAGAGGGCAACAAAGAGAAAACATCCCCCAAGACAGCATTAGCTCAATAGTGGAAAGAAGGCAAAAATGAAACACACACACACACACAAGTAGATAGAATGGTAGGTAAGAAAATTCCCAACACAAAAGGTACAAGATGACATCATAGAGTCCACAGAAGGATGTGGACTGAAAAATGGACTGTCTCAGGATAACAGACTGGCTCATAACCCATCGATCTGCTGCCTACAGGAAACACATCTCAAGCTGGCAGATAAAAAAACAGGTTGAGGATTAAAGGCTGAAGGAAAATATACCAAGCAAATGGCAACTCAAAAGTAGCATGGGTACCAATCTTAATCTCTGACAAAATTGATCTCAAGGTGGATGTTGGTCCTCGAACCATAGTGATTCATCAAGAATCTTCCAAAGGGTTGGGTGTCTTATGATGTACTCTGAGTTTTTCCTTGCTCTGGAAGACCATTATTTCTCCATCTATCTTAATGGATAAGTTGGCAGCGTAGAGGATTCTTGGGCAGGTGTTTTTTATCCCTTTCAACTTTTGGAAGTTGTTACTCCTCTTTTTTCTCCTCTTCATTGATTCTGCTGATAGAGCTGAGCATATTCTTACCTGAGCTCCCTTTTATGTGACCTTCTTCCTTTATCTTGTTGCTCTTAAATTTTTTTCTTTTTCCTCTAAGTTGGATATTTTAACTTTTATATGCCTTTGCGAGTTTGTCCTGGAGTTTAGTCTAATTGCTGTCCTCTTTGCTTCTTGTATGAATGTCTGGTTCTCATTCATTAAGGTAGGGAAGTTTGCTTCCAGAAATTTCCTTGCTAATTTAGCTACTATCTTTTTTGTTTTACCCAGCTCTGGTAGACCAATTATTCGAATATTTTCCCTCCCATAGTATCTGTCATTGATCTAAGTTTTTCTTCCACCTCTTTTATTATCCTATTTGACTGTTTCTCTTATTTGCTGAAGTCTGACTGATTGTCTTCAAGATCACTAATAAGGTTCTTTGCCTCCTCTAGTCTATTCATAAAATCCGTGGTCTGGTGTGTTGCTTCCATTACCTTATCTGTTGGCACCTGTGTTTCTCTTTGGTGAATGGACATCATCCCCTCTATTGTGGACTTCATTTCCTCTATCATTGTTTCCTTATTCTGCATTGCTTTCCTCAACTCCTGTATTACCCCAAGCAGCCTTCTGAAAATTTCTTTTTGTGGCAGATCCATGTCTGATTCTTCTATGAGGGTCATTGGCTCTGCTCTTGTGTTTTGTCCTTCTGTGTTTTTGTTGTTGTTGTTGAAAGCGAATGGTGTGCTGCTGCTTCTGTGACACCTCTGTAGAGGTGGGCGCTATGTTTCTGGGAGAACAAGGGGCCCTGAGTTCTTCATCTTTGTTACTGATAAGGGTGTTTTCAGGGGATCCCTGTGGCCTAATATGGAACTGGGTTTGACAGCCATGTAGGCAGGGTTCCATGACGATTCAGTGGCCAACAGCAATGATGGGTCTCAGTGACTAGAGTGGGGCTGGAGCCTGTGTGTATCTCTGGGCTGTCAGGGCATGATTTGCAAACTTTATTTTATTTTTTTAAGGTTCCTAATAGAAAACAAAGGTGGGAGAGCCCTCGCTGATACAGGAGGGAGTGTTGATCACAGGTGGAAAGAACCCCACTGCCACTGGTGTAGGTGCCAGGAGAAAGCTTCCACAGGCGCCCTTAAGGGATTCATATTGTGTTTCTTTAAATTTTCAGAACACAGTAAAATGTGAAGGGACAAGATCAGGGCTGGAGGATGGATAGGGTAAAATTTCCCAGTGAAATTCCGTGAGGATAACCCTTGCTATTCTTGCAGAATGAGCTGGTGCATTTAAATGATGGGGGAAAAGAAAACATGGCACAACTTTCCTGGCCCTTTTCTTGCTAATGCAGTTTTCAATTTCTGTAAAACTTCTAAATTAGTCCTATTGATCTTTGAAAATAAAATCTATCCAGATTATCCCTCTGGAATCTCAAAAGTTATCCACCAATATCTTCTGAGCAAACTTTCTGTTTCAAATTTAACTGAACCAACAGATGCCTATGAAGTCACTGTTTTGACAGGACCATTTTTTTTAAGGCACCATGTTGGGATTATGATAAGGACATTACCTGGAAAGCGTATCTTCATCTACCCTGATTTCAAAAATAAGTTAAAATATGTTTTGTCTGGAATACGAGGGGGTACCCCACAGAAACTGGATTTATTTCCCCAAACACTATGTTGGTTTTTTTTTTTAAAGAAAACAACCTTATGATGAGAGTGCCTTCAAAGTACTCTCCATTACACTTAATACAATTGTCAAATCTATGATTCCATTCTTGAAAACATTTTCAATCTTCTCTGTTTGGATGGCTGACAGCACCTCCCTCATTTTTTCTTTACCCTTTGTAAGTTTTCAAACTGCTGTCCCTTTTATGTCCCACTTTATTTTTGGAAACAAAAAGCAGTTTCATGGAGTGTGGTCAGGTGAGTCAGGCACACGGATCAAGAAAGGAATGTTGTTTTTTGGCCAAAAACAGGTGCATTCAGATGGCTGTGAGAGCAGGTGCATTGTCTTGGTCCCAGTCCCGCATCTCCCACAAGTCAGGTCTTTTGTGTCACATACTCTTTCTTATTCTATCTTTCCTGAAGTCCTAAATAGGAAGCTTTATAAAGAGTCTGACTTGTTGGAATAAACTCCAATGCACTATTCCCCTCGCACATTAATTTTGGGCACCCCCTTATAAAACCATGCACATAAGATTTGGAACCATTGTAGCTATATATATATATATATATAAATTTACTTGTGTGTCTGTGTGTTTACTGTGGTGTGCACAGATATACTTAATATTTAGTTAGAAAAGTAAGATCTAATTAGGTAGTTTGCTCAGTTCTGCCCTTGGGTGTCTTGCCTCTTACTCCATACCCAAATTAAAAAAACTGGGTCCCGCTACAAAAGGTGATTTTGCTGAGCATAAGATGGTTTTGACTGCTTGGCCATAATAACTACATAAGAGTTACTGTGCTTCGTGGCCAGTATCCACTGCCTCCCTGATAATTACCTTCCCCAGCTCTCAGGTTTCCTTATGGTTTCACATTAGGGTTCTGTTCTTTATTTGCCATTTACGACCCACACAAGTCTATCCATTTGTGAAGGGTTAGAAGACAATTACTTTTTCTTATTGTCCTATGAATGCACGTCTCTTTCAGACATTATTTCCACAGGTTATATGTACGAGTGAAGCCAAAATAATTCACCTGCTTAGGTCCTGGTGTTATTTCTTGTTTTTATTTTGTATAATTTTCTGTATATGAAATTTAGGATAGATACATTTATACAACCAGTTATTAGATGAAAAATCACTTGGGAGCATAGCGAGGAAGGTTGGAGAGGGGTGGGGAATGGATAGCTAAAAATGAGTGTGAGGAAGAAGAAAATGTTCTGAAATTGATTGTGACAATTATTGTACAACTCTCTTAATGTAAGTGAATTATTGATTGAATTGTATGATGTATGAATCATATGCCAATAAAGCTATTTATTTTTTTAAAGCCCTTCTGCTTTCATATGTGCAATTTGGTGATCATCTGCAGCTGTCACTGCATTGAAGGACCCATCTCAGAATTCAAGTCAAGGTCACACTCTTCTTTCCTTATTGCCTTGAATACCAGGAGCAGCAATTTCTGCCCAACTTTTCTAATAAGTAAACTTTGCTTCAGAGCTCCCCGTTGGGTTGGTTATGACTTTATCAGGTCTGTATTACAGTCAGAGGTGCTCCTTGTTCAACACACTCTTTTATGCCCACAGGTTAACCATATAAGACTCTTGACTCTTAGTTTAATCTAAGACTATTTTCCTGAGAGATCCCACAGACTCAAACATTAACCATGTTGATGCAGACAAAAGCAGAGATATTTTGTATTGTTTTAGATTTTTAAAAACAACTTCATATATCAGCCTAAGTGTCTTTTCTGGTCAAGTCAGTTTGCCTTGGCAAACTTGTTAAAAACCTGAGATGTTTTCATCAGCAATGAAGGTTATGTCAACCTCGGTCCACCCAGTGTTGATAATTAGACAATACGTGGAGAATATAATTACAGTTTAATGGACCTGGACTGCTGACAGCCAGAGAATGATTTGTAACAGCAAAAATATGTTTCAGTCAATGGCACTGAAAGTTAAAGCTTCCTAAATGCAGAGGGGTAAATCTTAAGATGTTCCTGGGCAGGTTTATGTCTTAAGACAGCCCTTCAGGGACAAAGGTCCCAAATAGTAATATATATATGAATATATACAATATATTCATATATATATGAATATATATTCATATTCATGATGCTGAACTGCCAAGAGATTATCAATTAATTGTGTACTCTTTATGAAGACAAAAACAAAAAGTATATTTTGGGAAAGCTTTCTTTCCCCCTCTAAAATGATAAAAAGCCACAATAAAGGTGTTAATGAAAACTTCCCTAATTGCCTATGTACTAATTATACATTTATTCATCTAGATGAGGAATGTATAATAGGTAAGAAAGACATTATTGCTCCCATATCTTATTTTAAATCACATCTCAAAATATATAGCCTCCAGGTTGTAGTGAGATCATTAGTATGAAAATATGACAAGAATGTGAAGATTGGATGACAATGTCTTGGTGGTCCACGTGACATAAAAACTGTGGTCAAAATTGTGACAGTTGTTTCTATGAATAGAAAAATTATATTCTGAGATAAGTACAAGAAAGTGCATAAAAAATCTAAGCATGCATCTCTGAGATTTGAACATATTTATCGGGCTAGAGAAGAAAGCTGGGCCATTAGCATTGAGCTATTATTATACCAACCCTATTTACTTAGTCTTTCAGTCAGTTTGCATTATGCATCCCTTATGGGAACTAAAATGAAGCCATTATGAGGTTTTTTTTTTAATCTTATGTGTACAGTTTTGTGAATACCCAGTAATTAATGGAATTTTAACATGACATAAAAGTATTTTAAAATACTTTTGGGGAAATGATATATATAAAACCTTCTATTTAAAAGATCTCTAACTTGCTTACAGAGTGTTTAAGCATTCAGCTGCTAAATGAAAAGTCGGTGGCTTGAACCCAGCCACAATTCCACAGGAGAGAGAGGTAGCAGTCTGCTGAGTAACCCTCTGGCCTCTAAGATAATGTGGTGCAATAAAAACTTGGATAGGGTTGGAATTGGTGAGCTAATCATTTGGAATGTATGGAGTGATACTAAGGAAAGCTGGGGAGGAAAATAGAATGAGAAAATTCTCCTCTGACCGCTTGTTGTTGTTAGGTGCAATCTAGTTGGTTCTGACCTGAAGTACATTTAAATGCACAACAGAACAACAAGACACAACTCCATCCAACGCCATCCTTACAATTTCTTCTAAACCGGAGCCTATTGTTGCGTCAAGGTGTCAACCAAGCTCACTGACTCCCTTCTTCCTTTTCACTGACCAAATGTGTTGCCTTTCCTCACATGTATTCACTTTTTGTGTGATTGGGGGGGAAAAAAGTGTATTTGCTATGAGCAAGTGGTTGGTTTTGCAAAATTCTTTCCTGGGTTCTCCTGTTTTGCCTTTATTACCAAGGTCCTTATTTTGCAACTATGGTTCCTTCTTCTTTGTTTCCAACTTTTGCATTCTAATCACCAAAAACTATCGATGTATCTGGATAGCTTGTTGGCTCAATTTCAGACTGAAGCTGTTGATATAATTCTGTGCTTTTATCACTAGCTTTTGTGGTTGGTGCATATATTTGAATAATACTTGTATTGACTGAATTTTGTTAAAGGCAGATAAATCCAATCCTATCACAGACAGCATTGAACTTCATTCTTGATTTTGCAATATCTTTTTTGACAATGAATTCCAGAGCTTACCTGTTGATTGTGTTATTTCTGGTATTGTAAATCATATGGTTTTCTGATGCAAAATGGACAATACCAGTCAATTTCAGCTCACAAATGTTTAGGAAACATTCCTTTTCATTTTTTTCCACTTCCAAATTTCCTAAATGCACATTTGGCACATTCCAAGTTCGAATCATTAGCAGTTTTTGGTAGCTTTTCCTCTGACCTTGAGCTGTGCCCCATCAACAAATGAGGATCCTGACGGTTGCACATCTACAGGCTTTCCCTGTTACCATGGTTGGCTTCACTTCGAGACATCAGCTCATCCCCAGTACATGGCGAGTGCCCTCAGATGCCAGGAGCCCATCCTCTGTCACTTTCTCCAACAACGTTCTGCTGCCACTGTCAGGCACTCAGTCTCTGACACTGGTTTGAAGCTATGCATTAGGTTTTCAGTGGCTCCTTCCTCCAGGTAGGGAGCTGAGACTGTCTTCACCATCTCTTCTTCGTCTGGAAGCACCGCTGAAACTGTTCACTTGGTGACCCTGTTGGCATTTGACATACCAGTGACATGCATCCAGCATCACACTGACACAAAAATCAGCACAGTATGACACATGACACACAGGTGGTGGTGACAGACAAGTGGTGGACTCTGACGTACGACATGTAAAGACACTACTGCTCAACAATAAGTGTCTTACATGGGTTCAAGACAAATAAACCCCTCAGGCACAGTAGTGGAGTATAGATATCATGAGGGTAGTGGGATAGTTGGGAAGGAGGAAGGGGAAGAAGGGGGGAATCCATCACAAGGTTGGATATATAGAAATCTACCCCCCCCCCATGAAGGGGATGGATAACAGAAATGTGGGAGAAGGGAGACAACGGATAGAGTAAGATACAAAATAATAATAACAATGTGTAATTGATCAAGGAGTCATGAGGGTGGGAGAGTGGGGCAGGGAGGGAAAAAAGAGGAGCTTATACCAAGGGCTCAAGTAGAAGAAGTTTTGGAAATTATGATGGCAACATATGTATAGATATGCTTGATACAATTGATGTGTGAATAAGAGCTTTAAGAGCCACCAGTAAAGTTATTTTAAAAACAAACAAACAAAAAACAAAAGTGTCTTATACAGAAATGTGAAAACTTCTCTGGTTTAAAAAACTGTTTTCACTGCATAACCCCTGGTGTTACATTAAGGCAGCTAGCAGAAACCTGAAAAATTTTAACTCAACTTATATCAGTAAACATTTAATTTCTTCTCTCAACCTTTGTGACAGAAACCTGTGATACAGCGATGAATGAAACATCACCCTCCTTCTGAAGAAAACTCTCATTTATCAGGAGACAGAACATAAATAAATCAATATATGACATAGATATGGAATTATAGAAATATAGTCAAGATGGAGAAAAGAGAATTAGTCGATTGGGTTGATGAGAAAGAGAGAAAAATGCTGCTGAGACTATTTAGTAGAAACAGCGATCTTGTCTGTTTTTCTAACTCCTGCTGCTGTGGAGTCAAGGCTGAGTTTCCTACATGCTAACTGTTGATGAGAGTCGAAAGTCCTGTCATTCTCCCGAGGAGTGTTGGTGGTTTCGAACTGTTGAACATGCATATTGCAGCCTAATGCAGAACCACCACACTACAAGAGCTCCTGTTTCACTCTTGGAGAAGGAATCGGCAGGTGGATAAGCACGAACACATTCTAAGCTGTAAAACACACAGCTGGGGAAGGAAAACCAACGTGACACATATTATCACTCTGGGTCAAGGGAAGTTGCAGTGGGAGGAGCTGTAGGAGTAAGCAGGGGTTGAATTATGGAAGAAATCCTGTGGCCTATGAAAAAATAAAAATGAGGGATTGCATTTGTAAAAAACTGTAATTCTTATGATGGAGACAATTGCTCACTTTTTTTCTTTTAGAAAACATGACTTTGTTAGCTTTGCTAATTTTGTTATGCTTGCAAATTTGATAAAACATATTTTAATTTATTTTCTCCTGATTACATATGTTCTTGAACTTCAGATAATTTTTTAAAAGATTGTTAAGTATACATAGTTTCTCATTTTAGAATTATCTTCACATCATTTGCTCATTCCTGCATCAATTTTTTAGTGTTTTTACTATAATTTTGGTGGGTACTTTTAGAGTGTACTTTAATACTGAGTGTTAACAAAACTATTCTTTTTTTATGTAGAAAAGTTTCATTGTTCTTTATTTCTTTCATTATTTAGAATAAAACCTTACCTACCACCCAATTTAGTATCATGTCAAATTTCTTCTAGTACAAGTTGTGTGGTAGTTACATCATGTGGTGTCAATTTGCGACTTAAGAGGATTAATAGTGAAGAGGTGGAGCCTACTCTGTCAATCGGGTCATAACAAACAAGACTTCTGTGTGGGCGTGGTCTTCCCCTAAGGATTCTGGGAATTCCAGTATTTCCTGTTTGGAGGCAGGAAACACACTTTCTCTCTGCGCCCTCCCTTGGAGACTCACTACTGACAAGGCTGATTCCCTTGGAGACATCCCTGAGCAGAAACCACATGGACCTACCCTGATGCAGCCTTGGGTGCTGGAGAAACCCCGTAGAGACTGCTGCCAGTGCTGAGATGCTTACAATTCCACTGAATCCAAAGACTTTCTAACCACTGACCTGTGATCGTCCAACATTCGGCATCATTGCATGTGCTTTGTGAGTCTGAAGAGGACTTTATAGATTGGTATCAAACATATGGTCTAATATTGGACTTATGGGCTTGGACTGGACTGGGTTAGGATGCTTTCTTAAATGTATAATTACCCTTTATATAAAATTCTGTCTTATACACATATGAGTTTCTCTGAATTTTTCTCTCTCATCTACCTGGACTAACACAAGGTTTTAACCAAAGAAGCAACATAATTAAATTTGCACTTTCAGAAGATAACTCTGGTGGGGACATAAATGAAGCATTTTTAATATATTCTTGGTCTCATTTCCCCACAACTTTCCTTGGTAACTCACTATACATTTCAGCTGACTAAATGACCAGTTCACCAACTCAAACAATATCCAAACTGTTTATTACCTCCCATCATGCCAACCCCTTGGCTTGATACAGTTTGTAACTATCAGCTCCTTCTCCCTTGTGGCAAGCTTTTTCTCATAAGGGTTTTGTTTATACTCTCCCATACATGGTAGCAAGCTATTGAAGCATGTTTTGTTTGAATAGGTAACAAGTCGAAGGTGTCTTCTGGTATCAGTTATCTATTAACAAGGCCTCAGGGGGGTCGCCTACCACATACCACAATCTGTTATTTCTTAGGCAGTTGGCTTATTGTCTGTTACTGGAGACATACTCAGTCAGGCTGTTAGGAATCAAGTGTTTATTCAGTGCCTACAGGGTGCAATGTACTATGTGTTTGTCTGTTGCCTTTTTTTTTCCTACAATAAAATCCCTCGAAAAGGAGAAACACTTCAGAAATGACAAGGATGGTGAACAACAACAACAAAAGTTAAAAAATACACATCAGTATTATGGCAAAGTTTAAACTATCAAGTCTAAGATTAGGATGGATAGAGGATTAGCTAGGATGATAAGACTTAATCTTGCTTATTTTGGGTACTTTATCAAGAAAGACCAATCATTAGAAAAAGACACCATGTATAGATAAGTAGAGGGTCAGTAAAATAAGAAAGAAAAAAAAGGAAATGTATCGACACAATAGCATCAACAACAAATTCAAATATATCAAAAATCATGGAAATAATGTTGGATTGAGCAATGTTTTGTTCTGTTAAACAGGAGCTTTCCATGAGCTGAGGCTGACTTAATAGCAGCCAACAACAACGTAACAGAACTTCTGCGTGCTGAGACTTCAGGGAACAGCATCTCTGTCTTCTGAGGACTCCTCAGCCAGAGGACAATTGCAGAGGGCTCGGGAAAAATGAAATTATTTGAACTCGGATCTCTTCTTGAACCCAGCAACAATATCTCTAGTTTGTTTGCTGTTTACAGAATTTTTTTCAAAGAGTTATATTCTTTCAACAATGACCAAGTCTTCTATACTTTCTCCTATATCTAACATGGCCTCCACTGTCAGATTCTTCCCTTGAACGATCTCTGGGAGGCCACCCCTGTGTGTCTCCTCCCTTCTCTTTCCCTTTAATCACCTAATCATCTTTCCTCTGACTTGTAGCAATAGCAATCCCTTGCTCATAGTTGTGAATCTTTCTAAGGTCCCGTCATTCTTCATTGACTTCCCACAAATTTTTCAAAACCTTTTATTTTGTAAACCACATCGTTCTGGTGCTTAAGAATTTAAAATTATCCTCCACAGCCTTTCAAAGTAAAAGTCGTGGTGCTAGCAAAAAACTGTTGCGATGGCGTACACATCTTTTAGATTCCAAGCATTATACTTGTTCCTCCCATGGATACTGCATTAGTGTAATAGAAGTATTATAAGTTAATATTATTTTATGAATGTATATCAAAATAAAAATGCAACACTCATTGTTATATTTTGTGTCCATATTTGTAGCCACAAGTTGTATAGTAGCTTGTGAAAATTGTCAAACATGAAGAGATTATACATATCTCCAAGCATGTACACATAAACCGAGCACTTTTAACATAGCCTTGAGTCACCCAATGTTCTTCAGCTATACCTACCCATGTCAAATGCACAAACCTGTTTTGAAAAATGAATAAATAAATTATAAGGTATCTTTATGAGATACTCACAATTTTATTTATTTAAGGCTAGCATTCTGCTGCATGCTTGCTATTTGTTGTATTATGATGGTTTGTGTGTTGTTGTGATGCTGGGAGCTATGACTGGTATGTCAAATTCCAGGATAGTCACAGGGTTGATCAGAATCTCTAGATGAAGATAAACTAGGGACAAGGACCTGGTAATTTACTTCTGAGAAAAATATAGACCTGGCGAAAACTTTATGGAAAACAGTGGAACACTGTATGATATAGTCCTGGAAGATGAGGGACTCGGGTAAGACCAAAACAAGAAAACAAACCCATTGCCATCTAGTCAATTCCAACTCATTATCACCCGTTGAAACAGGGTAGAGCTGCCTCTTTGGATTTCTGAGAATGTACATTTATATAGGAGCTAACAGCCTTAGAGCGGCTGGTGAACTTCAACCTCCAGCCTTCCTGTTAGCAGTCCAATATCAAATGCACTGCTTTAGCAGGACTCCAAAATAGAACTGGGAAAGAATTGCCTCCTTAAAGTAGAATTGGCTTAATGATCGACATTACGCAAAACAGGAAGAAACATTCGTAAAGATTCTTCAGTAAGGCAACTTGGAATGCATGAAATAAGAATCAAAGAAAACTGGAAGCTATCAAAAAAGAAATAGTGTGTGCTTGAAGATAAATATTGTAGTTAGTCAGCTGAAGTAGATTGGTACCAGAAATTTTGAACTAGATAATGGTTCATTTTGTTAAAAATGATGAATTGAACAGGAATGTAATTGTATTCTATAGTCAAATAACATCTCAAGATCTTCCTATTAATGGATTGTGATATATAAATGACACAATCATGCTTGTGAAAATGAAGAAGATTTAATGCACTTACTGATGAAGATCAAAGACTACAGCTTTTTGTATGGATTACACTTTAGTGGGTTACATTTTAGACAATTTTCAAAACTGAACAAGTAGGTAAAACCAGAATAAATGGGAAATATTGAAGTTGGTCAAGGATTTCTTTTTATTGGTTCAACAATTCAAGCAACTATAGTCAAGAAATCAAATAATATATCACAGTGGGCAAATCTACTGCAAAAGACTTCTTTAAAATATTACAATTCAAACTGTCCCTTTGAGGACTATCGCTACTTGGTCCAAACTATGACATTTTCAGCTGCTTCCTATATATATTAAAAAACTGGACGAGGAATAAGGAAAAATGAGGAAGTGACATGCTAGAATTATGGTGTTGATGAAGAAGACTAAATCTACCACGCGTTCTCAGGTGTGTTGTTACGTGACTTTGAGTCATTTCCAACCCACAATGACCCAATACACAACAGAATGAAACACTACTCAGTTCTGTACCATCCTCACAATTGTTCTGTGCTTGAACCCATTTTTCCAGCAACCATGCCAGTCAATCTTACTGAGAATCTATGGTAGTTACATAATCTGGTGTCAATTTGAGGATTAAGCATGTAGGGTGGAGTCTGGCCTGTCAATTGGGATATAGCCAATGAGGCCTCTGTGTGGGCATGACTTCTCCTGAGGATTCAGGGAATTCTTGTATTCCTCCTTGGAGGCAAGAGATACTATCGCTCTGCTCACACCTTGGGCAACATAGCAGCTAACAAGACACATGGAACTACCCTACTGCCCTGAGCTGGAGAAGCCACATGGAGACCCCTGCCAGTGCTGAGATGCTTACAATGACACTGGATTCACAACACTTTTCACCCACTGACCTACATTTGGTGTCACTGCAGGTATTTCATGAGTTTGAAGAGGACTTTATGGATTGGTATCAGACATCTGGGCTAATATTGGACTTATGGACTTGATATGGACTGGGCTGTGATGTTTACTTAATATTCAACTGCTTTTGTATACATATGAGTATACTTATACACATATGAGTATCTGTTGAATTTCTCTACTCTACCAGGACTAACACAGAATCATAAACTTAAGAGTTTGGGGTAAAAATTAAAGAGGTTGTCAATCCATGTTTTTCTGGTACATGGATTGAATGTGTTTTAGCAATTAAATACACAGTGGATCAGAGATAACATTCTCTGTTAGAGTAAACCAGCATCTAACCCTATCATGGGTTTGATTGGAGCAATTGTACAGTTATAATATATAAAGATTATAATAAAGTCATGGAATATAGGAAAGTAAATAAAATAATGGAGTCAGTCACATTTTATGGTACCATGCTCACCTCCAGGATGGCCATAATCTCAGCAGTAAGTCCTAGCAGAGAGTACGAGGAGGAGAGGAGGGAAGAGAGAACATCCCCTCTTTATTTCTGACCAAGGCCTATATATTCTTAGGAGTATGGTTACAGGAAGCCACACACATCACAGGAAGGGGCTGTATAATAGGCATATGCAAGACAGGAAGGGGATGAGCTAGGGGTGTACACACAATAGGAAGGGGAGGGGTTAGGGGTACACATGTGATAAGATGGGTCAACCCTAGACTCATTATGACAGCCTAACCTTGGTCACTCTTGAGTGGGCTTGACCTCCCTGAGTTCTTCTTCCAGGAAACAATCTACTACTATCCTTATCAGAAGAGAGTAGACCCTACTTAGGGTGGGACAGACTAGGCAGTCTGATTGCTCTAGATGGCTGATAACCCTTAGGGAGAATAACCTCTGACCTGTCTTCATTGACCAAATGTAAAGCCATTTACCATGTGTAGCAAGCAGCGTCTTAGGTGTGGCGTTTATTTGGGGGAGAGAACTTGGCAGAACCCCCACAATTCTCTTTGTCAGCAAGACTGAACCAAGGAAATGCTTTTGTGATAGTTAGGTTTTTGGTGCCAACATGGTACCTGTAAGAAAATATGGATGGAGTTTAGCCTATCACATCTTGGTGACCTCCTTTGGAGGCATGACTGAGATAACTGACTCTCTGGAGGCGGGCACTTCTCTCTCTGTTTGCCTTCACCTTCCTGTTGATGAGCCACATTGAGACCTGTGTGAATCCTGTGTTGCAGCCATGGTCATTGGATCCACACAACTCTGCACCCACCGGCCTGGGATCATCCTGCAGTCTGCATCATGGCATGTGTCTGCATGAGTCTGAAGAGGGACTTATGGACTAGTTTGTCAGACTTATGGACTTGAGTTGGACTGGGAGGGGATGTTTTCTTAATGCATGATGATTTCCTGATATAACACTCTTTCTTATACATCCATGACAGTCTCTGGATTTGTTTCTCCAGTCAGCACGACCTAACATAGTTTTGATGTCTGATATCGTTATGATTCTTCTGTCCTCCGGTTTGGAATGGGCATAATGATGCAGCTCTTATATGGATGTGATCAACTGCAGCCGCGCATTGTATCCTGTCTGCTCAGACGGTGTCTGAGCAAATCTGTGGTGCCAATTCCCATAAAGCATGGTGCTTTACAAATAAGAGGCATGATCAGTGGTTCTCAATGACAAATTAGAACTATCTTGCAAGGCTTATTGAAGCATTATTACTATTATTGCTGGATCATGTTAAAGATGCTTTGGAGTATTTTGAAGAGTTTCTCTCATTTTTTTATACATAGAAAGGTATTGTATACAGTAAGACAAACTTTTGACTGAGATTATATACAACCCACACCTATCTGTTCTAATTTTCATACACATTGAATTAAAGATAGATTTAAGAATGGAACTTGTTCATAATTCTGTGTACAATATCATCCAAGCACAAGATTTGAATCATATAATGTCATATTTAAAGCATGCACCGTGGGCATTAATTGACAAGTGACTGTTCTTGAGCTCCACACATTCTGGTTTCAGGAACATCCGCGTATTACTTTTGATATTCAAATTGTGCTGCGGGAGCTTACAGTTGAACAATTTTATATTTAATATATGAAATGTAGTATGGGTTTAATATTGACACAGAATTAAAATCTCTGGTGTGCACCAATCATGCACTTATTAGATGATGTTTGAAGATGGATGTTGAAGATTTTCAGTACAATTGTTTCTGAATTATTATTGAAAAGAGTTTGGTGATCTCTATGTGACCATGACATCTTTTACTGTGTGGCTCAACTATTTTGTAAGTTCAACTGATCCATAGATGAAACCCATTGCTACTTAGCAGATGAGCAGATGAGGCACCAAGTCCAGGTACATTTATGCTTGGATTATCTAAGAAAGGAAATTCTAAGCACCTCCCATAGACGGGGCTACCTGCTCTACCTGCACGTGACTCCTTCTAATGGTAGCTTCAGTAGAGACAGCCTAGATTGGCCATAGATAAATAATATTCTCTGGCGTGTATTTAGAGGCTCCCACAAGACCAAGGCCACTTCCTTGCAACACAATATGCAAAGTATTTCTCTATATGCTGGAACGAAGTAGTGAAAAAGCCAACAGACTTCTTTTAGTGAAGCTTGAATTCGAGTGGCGGGATCATCACTTAGCCATAACCCTAACCATGAAGTAGTCCTCTTCGTGAGTAGAATGTCCACTCTAGATTTTTTTTCTAATTTAAGGAAAAATAATGGAAACATCTTTTTGTCATTTGATTCCACTCAGCCTGATTGGTGCAATTATGAAGCTTTCACAAGGGCTTTCCTACTTTTTAATTATCAGGGACTCGATTATATAGTTTTTCTTCCTACAGGCACTTAGATTCCAATGTACACTGATTCAACGTTTTAAAAACTTCGGTTGGAGAGTAAAAGGACGTGATTTACTCCCAGAAGATTCTGGTATAGCCTGGCTCCATGCCCCCACAACTGATGGCTCTCCCTTTACATTGCATGGTAAAGGGAGACGTTGTTTTGGGTGGAACGGTGTCTCTAAAGATTCATGTACATGCAGAATCTGTGACTGCAACCGTATTCAGAAATGGAATTATTACAGATGTAATAAAGTAATATGAGATCATACGGGATTAGGATTATCTATAAAGCCAACATGACTGTCGCCTTCCAAGAAAATGGACATTTCTGGCATGGGCACACAGGGGCAAAACCCATCTGAAGATGGAGGCATACCTACAGTGACGCATTAAGAATTGCCAGCAACTGCCACAAACTAGAAGAGATGGAAAATTATTCTTTTCTACAGCCTTTGGAGGAAGATTGGCCCTGCCAACAAATTCATTTCAGATTGGTAGATTTTTTTTAGAATTGGGGGAGAATAACTTTGCTGTCTTGAACAAGCCGTTGTGGTTCTTTGTCTCAACGCTGCTCAGAAAGGAAAGAATCCCCGAGGGATGCAGCTATCGACATGCCTGCCTGCTCACTGAAAGGGTGGGGCCTACGTCCACCCAGAGAGGCCAAGAAGAAAGGCCTCTTGATCTGCTTCCAAACGCCACTATTAAAAACCTTTTGGAACAAATCGACTCAGACACACAGGAACCTGACATAAGGAGGAGTCCTCGCCTCTAAAATGATTAGGACACTCACATAGGGACATTCAAATGACTGTCCTCTAAGCAAAGATTTGATCAGTGAATATTTTATAAATGCTCTACACGTTTACAAAATCATAACCCCACAACAAGCAAGCAAAAACATTGCCATCCAGTGGATTCTGACTCACAGTGAACCCATCTGGCAAAGTAGAACTATTTGCTTAGAGTATCTGAGACTATAAACCTTCATGGAAATCTGCTGAGGGAATGGTGGGTTTGAACCACTGATCTAGAGGTTAGAGTCCAAGGCATTGACCCATAATTCCACCAGAGTTACAAGATACAGAGGTGACCAGAATAATTTTTGACTATTTCCTCTGGAAGTAGCTCATTTTCTCTCTTTAAATATATACATTTTTATTGTTAGTTACAGCAATTAAGGAAAATTCAAGTAGCTCTCGTCTCTTGGATGTATTAAAATATGATATAATTAATGACTTATAAGATGGTTAAATAGAATAAGCTTCATGCCACACATATCATTTCTTTTCCCCAGCACCTAACAGAATAACGGACATCGTGATGTTTAAGGTTACGCAACACTACTGTAAGTGTGTGTTGGCCAGAAAAAAACAAAAGCTTTAAGTCACAAAGTCTAAAAACATATTTAGCAAAGGAAGACCTCATATCCATGGATATGAAATTCCGTGCATACTGTAAAACACTTCTATGTTAGCACAAAGAGCGCTTTATCTTCTTAATCTGTATTACAGGTTTTCTTTGCTCTATGATGGCAGAATCCAACATAAAATACAAGTACATTTTTTACATTATAAAAGTGCATCAATATAGCTGCCTTACCGGTCAGAAAAAGACTAGTGAAATCCCTGAGAATATCAGGACTAGAAATAAGCATATCCCCAGAGCTAAATTTTTAGCCAAAAGTTATACAGGTATATAATGGGAACAGTAGAAGCTTTGCTAGGCTAATGGGATACAGTTGGGCTCCTATCTGCAAGGTTAGAAATCTGAAACCACCAGCTGCTCCTAGGAAGGAAAATGAGGATTTCTGCTCAGAAAAAAAATGTACAACATCAGAAACTCCAGGACTGTACTTCTATCCTGTCCCATGTTGGTGTTAGGTGCTGTTGAGTGGATTTGGATACAACAGAACAAAACAGCTGCCTGGCCTGTGCCATCCTCACAGCTGTCCTCCTGTTTGAGCCCATTGCTGCAGTCATTGTGTCAATTCACCTTGCTGACGGTCCTTCTCTTTTTTGCTGCTCTTCTGCTTTACAAAACATGACATCCTTCTCCAGGGATCGGTCTCTCCTGATGACATGTACAAAGTACTTGAGACAAAGTCTCACTATTCATTCTTGTAAGGAGAATTTTGGCTGTACTTCTTCTAAGAGAGATCTGTTTTTCATTTGGCAATCCATGGTACTTACATTCTTCACCAACACCATAGAACAAATGCATCCATTTTTCTTCGGTCTTTCTTACTCGGTGTTGAACTTCCACATGCACATGAGACACTTGAAAAGACCCAGGTTTAGGTCAGGTATATCTTAGTTCTCCAAGTAACGTTCTTGATTTTCAGCACTTTGAAGAGGCAGTGCGCAGCAGAATTACCTGATGCAATGTGTCATTTGATTTCTTGACTGCTGCTTCCATGAGCATTAATTGTGGATCCAAGAAAGATAAAATCTTTGATAATTCCAATCTTTCCTCTGTTTATCTTGATCTCCAGACCCTATTGTAACCTATTGGTCCAGTTGTCAGGATTTTTGTTTTCTTTACATTGAATTGTAATCCATACTGAACGCTGTAATTCTTGATCTTCATTAGAAAGAGCATCAGGTTCACTTTCAGTAAACACTGTTGTGTCATCTACATGTCACAGGTTGTTGATAAGCCTTCCTCCAATTCTGATACCACATTCTTCATAGAGCCCAGCTTCTCTGCTTATTTGCTCCTGTCCTGTCCGGTCACTGTCAATCAGAATAGATCCGATGGCAGGGTGTTTGGTTTTGTTTTTTGGAAAAGAAACAATGACACTAAGGAGCTATGATCCTCTTAGAATAATCACTGACTTGGGATCCAAAGAGCAGCATTTACCCAAGGACAAAGTACAGAAGAGGTTGGCAAGGAGGAATAGAATTGGGAAAATAGTGAAGTAGTGATATGTGGTATTACATTGTGGGAGATGAAGCACAATGTGTGTAAGTTGTTGAACAGAGCACATCTGTAAAGACTCACCCAAATCACAATAAAAATTTAAAAATAAAACAAAGAGAAAAACTTTCCAAAGATCTTCAAGACTAGTCCTTGACTGTGTTCTAGGATATAATCTCTGAATTGTTAGATAATCCTTCCAAAGTGAGTAGCCTTCTTGATTTTTTGTCATATGTTTTTCTGTTATTTTGTATATGAAACTCATGATTCATGAACTTCTAGAGACAACAGGTAGAATAAAGGGTCCTGCAAAGTATAGTGAGGGTGAGGTTCGGTATGTGAGAGGATATCAAGGAGTTCAAGAAGGAAGAAATGATTGTGGTAGCAATTTTACAATATTGCTGGATATGATTGAACTATAAAATGAAGTGATATCTGTATTAGCCACCAATAAAATGGTTTTCAAAAAAAAGAGTATCATTGTATGTATATCTTGTGTTGCTATGGGTTAGGCGCTGGGTTAATAACCGGTAGGTCATCTGTTCAATCCCAATAGCCTCTCCTCAGAGAAAGTTTATCTTTGCTCAAGATTTACAGTCTTAGAAATCCTACATAGGGTCGTTATGAGTTGGAATTGAATTGATGGCAGTAGTTTGAATTTTTTCCCATTTTTTGTATTCCTGAGGTCATAAAGAGATGGTGTATACTAGCAGCATGATCTATGGTTAATTTTTGCTTTTGTATGCATAGGACCCTTGACCAATGCTATATCAGTTCGATCCCTGGGGCTGGAGAAAGACAGGGAGCTGGGGTATGAGAATCTTGGCATGCCATGCCTTTGTGACCAATAAAATCTCTGGGCACCAAAAAAGGTGGGAGTGGGGAGGACAGAAGGGGAAAAAGAGAGAAAGGGAGAAAGAGAGATTGAATCAAGAGATTTTACTAACCCTGATTCAGAAACAGAACAGAGACCATCTATTCCCACAAGATAGAGTTTATAAAACATGTGTTTGGAAAGATACAATTCAATCCATATGAAACAGCTAGCATAATACTTAATGGTGAAAAACTAAACATGCTTCTTTTACAGTTGGGAGGAAGGGAAGGACATCAATTCCACTTCTATTCAAGATTGTGGTGAAAGCTTTAGTCAGTGCAATGCAGTTAGCCCAAACAAAACAAACAGCAATATGCAGAATGATTACAAGGAAATAATTACACATTTCTTCACAGACAACATAATTGTGTATACAGAACATAAAAACACTGCTAGAAATAATCAGGGAATTTAGAACATTTGTAGGATAAGTAATAGAAAAAAAATCAAGTGTCTTCAATATACTAGCATTAAAAATTACCATTAAAAGGAAGTATCATATAAAATATTCAAGACTACATTTAGCAAAATATATGTAAAACACTACATAGAAATTTCCTGCCATTTCTGAGGAAAATTAAAAATATATAACAGTTTTATGGGTAAAAAACCCATTATAGTTAATATGTCAGGTTTCCCCATTTTTATATACAGATTTAATTTAATCTGAGTCACAGTTTCACAGGTTTTGTTAAGAATTGACATGATGCTTCTAATATTTGTGTGAAAATTGCAAGGGACTTGGAAATACAAAAAAATAGCCCTGAACCTCAATTATTTCTACATTTGTTTGGTAATTTAGAAGAACTGAATAACATTCAAAATATTGCCTATAAAAATTCTAACTAAGGTATGGTAATTTCCCTTAAAGGGTTCATAGAACAGTGAGGGAGTTATTCAAATATAGACAACTTATAATATTAAAATTGAAGAAGAATAATGATAAAATTAGATTAAGGAGTATAGCTTTGGAAAATGCAAGAAGACTTCACAGAGAATTTAATATCTGAGCTGACTTAAAAGGTGAATTTCTAAATTAAGTGTCTTTATTAAATTATGGGAAATTTCACTAGGAACTTGTCATTTTTTTAGAGCTACATCATATGTTAGATCTAAGAGTGGAGGTTTTTGGAAAGGAGGAGGGGAGGTGGTATATTCCAACCACTGGAAGCCAAGACAAAGATGGAGGGAGAAGGAAAGATTTGAGAAGAAATATTTTCCACTTTATTAGTTTTTCAAATAACTCCAGTGGGGGAAAAAACCAAAACAATCGAAAATGATATAAGGGCTTGTGTTAAAGCACAAGAAAAAACAACAAAACTAATGCAATATAGTAGGCATTTCTAAATAGGCCTTGAGATGAAGCAGATGTAGGATATGCTGAAGATAAGAGGAATCAAAAGTAACTTTTAAATGGGAAGGGAAAAGGTCTTTAAATCCATTTCACATATACCATAGTTCTGTTTTAATTGCCTTTTAATTGGATCACATAGTTTTATTGACTAATCTAGATGGTGCCTTTGAAGCTGGGACACTATCTTCAGCCTCTCTTAAACTGCTCCCTCTCTTCCTGTTCTGATTTTTCCCTCTGAAATACGGATCTTTATCAGTGTTTTTCCAAATGATGTAATATACCCTTTTACTGCTCCTGGTAAAATACTGCTGGTAGGTCTTAATCTACAAAAAAGAAAACAAAAAGGGTGGTTTCCTATTATCCGCTCAATGCATTACTAACTCTTTAACCTGGGCTTTATTTAAATCCTAAGACCTAATGCTAAGTTTATTTACTGCATACTTTAGCAGTACTACTTTAATATTTTTTCCAGCCAAAAGATTCTTTATAGGATTCCAAAATGCTCAGTCTACTTAATTTTTCAGGCATGATCTCTTACCCAAACCCCAAATCCACTGCCATCCAACTGACTTCAGCTCCTGGTGAGCTTATAGCACCTTCCAAATCAAACTTAATGATCCCTCAGAAGTCCGACCTCACAGTTCTCCCTTCTAAGCCATTCGTGACCACCCTGAAGATTTTCAAGTCTTTCCAAACAATACAAAGCTTCTTAAATGGTGGGACACAAGCCCACCTGGGGTTGAGTAACTGAATGTGGAGGTCACAAAGGAAGTGACAACAGTCAAAAGTTTCTGAACATAAAACAACCCAAGATCAATTAAAAATCAAGTGTGTAATGACTCCAAGTTCATTGGCACCTACAAGCACCTGCCCATGTTGAAATTTTTTTCAAGGGAAAGGGAGTGGCAAATGGGAAAAGTTTAAGGAGCCGAATAGAGAACCATCAACCAGGTTGCTTACGTGGCATCTTTTATGGGACAGTGCTGTCCTAACTATGAAGCCTTGGAAGACAAGCCAGCTACTTCCCAAAAGTCACACATTTGAGAACCCTAAGGAGGAATTCTCCTCTGCACACTCATTAGGGTCATGATAAGTGGAGATAAAATAGACAGGCAGTTACAACAATAACACAACAATATTAACCCCTTCACCATGTCACAGACACTTTGTTATAGCTTTCTGCCATGAGGCTACAAATATTGCCCCTGCTTTTCCATTTCCATTGGTATTTCATATACTCTCTTACTTTGAATACCAGCAGAGTCACCCCAGGTGGACAGCTTTCAGTAGAGCTTCCAGATTACGATAGACTAGGAATAAAGCCCTAGTATTCTACTTCCAAAACTCAAGTAAACAAAGGAAAAATCCTACAGAAGTTTATCCTATATAATGCTGGAAAGGAGCCACTTAAGTAGGAACTCACTCAATATATGGCCATAATGGTAGACTTGCGCATATCAACACATGTAACATGGTTCCAGATGAGGCAATGTTCCATTCTATTGGGAACGGGGTCAGGATGGAACAATGACATTAACAAGAATAACAAGAATACTGTTTAGTATTTATAATGTATTTTGTTTTCTCCTCATGGCTAAACTATACTGCTTCTTAATTCACATAAAAATCATACCCAATGGACTTGCTCTTGCAGAATGCTTCTCTTTGCTTTTTGTAAGTAGAGCATCGCTATCCAATAGAAATATAATACAAATTGTAAAGGCAAGCTACATACGAAACAAAAAATTTTCCAGATGGGGTTGTTAAATACCACCAAGATGATTTTCACTCAAGGTATGGAAGTTTGAAGCACTTGCTAATGAAAATCAAACATGCAGCCTTTGGAATGGGTTATAACCCAAAACAAAGAAAATGAAAATTCTCTCATCTGGTCCAAAAAGCAATGATAAATGGAGAATCTATTGAAGATAAGGATTTTGTTTTACTTGACTCCATGACAAGTGGTCATGGAAGCAGTAGTGAGGACATAAAATCACCTACTGCATTGGGAAAATCTGCTACATACGGCCTTTCCAAAGTGCTGAGGGGCAAAGATGTCATTTTGAAGACCACGGTGTGACTAATCCAAGCCACGGTATATTAAGTCACCTCAGATGCATATGAGTGCTGCGAACTGAATAAGGAGGGCTATACAAGAACCTCTACCACCTGCCTGCCTCTTGGTTTTGCTGTGCTGTGTGTGGTGCTGTGATGCCGAAAGCTATGGCATTGGTATTGGGAATGCCAGCAGGGTCCCACATGGCGAACAGGTCTCAGCAGAGCTCCTACAGTAAGAATAGACTGTGAAGACGGAATAGATTGTCCATTTCAGAGAAATTAGTCACTGAAAACTTTTTAGGGAGCATCAAAATATTGTCAGTTACTGAGAACCTAATGAACAGAAGCAGAACATTGTTAGAGAGAATGACAGAAGATGAGACTGTCAGGTAAGAAAACACTCAAAATATGACACATGGAAAACGCTGCTGTATACATACATTCCTGGTGTGAGGTCCAGGTAGTATGGCAGGGACCAGACAAAATTCAAGGGTACATATGGTAGCCAACTAAAAAGAAGAGCTTTTACTGAAACCCAAATAAAGGCTAATCATGATAGGAGAACAAGAGGAAAGTAAAAGGAAATAGAGGAAAGAACTAGGAGGCAAAGGGCATCATAGAAATCCAAATACAGGCATGTACAGATGTAAATATATTTACACTAACCGATCCAAGGGAAGGGTATTGTTTATATCTCCACAGGGAAAGAGGGACCAGACTTCAACCCAGTGCTCCAAGACATGAATGCAACATATTGGCATGAAGCAGGGAACCAATAGAGAGCTCTGAGGGGTTGGCCCCAATACTAACTACATGGTCAGTACCACTCTTCTCCCAGAAGAATTCACTGCAGAGGACAGTACTGACCTATACTTCAGGGAGAGGGACATGTCTGATCAGAGCACACGGGACCATCCCCCTGGGGATGATATTCCTGCTTAGAGCAGCCAATATACAGAGAGGACCATGGGACTGGCCCCACCATAAGACACAAACTCCCTCACTGACCCATAGCATTTCGGGGAATAACACTGGAGACAGTGTGGGAATTGTGCCTGATCTGACCACACCACACTGAGGTGAAACACTAAGGGTGAAGAACAGAACAGCAAGGGGAGCAGAGCAATGAAATCCCTGGAGAATACCAAAGACTGTGGGGCTAGAGCGGGGCACCCATCAGATTTCGAAAAGGAAACACTTGTAAAGGTCAGCAAACAGACTTTGAAATATTTATAGGTGTTTTTTTTTTTGGTCCTTGTTTGTTGTGATGTTTTGTTTTCTTTTGTTTCTTTGCTTTGCTCTGTCTTGTTTTAGTGTATATTGTTATCTCTGCATGTCTCTCTAGATAAGATAGATGGGATAAAAAAGAGGCCCTGATGCAGAGGGCTTAAGTGGAGAGCAAATGCGTTGAGAATGATTGGGGCAGGGAATGTGCAGATGTGCTTTATACAATTGATGTATGTATACGTATGGAATGTGATAAGAGTTGTATGAGCCCCTAATAAAATGTAAAAGAAGAAAAGAGGAGAGAAGAAAAAGATTAGGGCAAAGAATGTACAGATGTGCTTTATACAATTGATGTATGTATATGTATGGACTGTGATAAGAGTTGTATGAGCCCCTAATAAAATGTTTTTTAAAAAAATCTGGAGGAGAAAACAGTGGGACCGACAGTTCTGGGGGGGAGGGGGGAGGGACATGGAAGAGGGGGAGGCAGAAAAAGGAAGTGGGTGTTAACAAGCCCAGGAAGAAGGGAACAACAAGTGATCTAAAATTGATGGTGAGGGGGTGTAGGAGGCCTGGTAGGACTTTATCAAGTGCAATGTAACCAAGAGCTATTACTGAAACCCAAATGAAGGCTGCACATGATAGTAGGACATGAGGAAAGTAAAAGGAAATAGAGGAAAGAACTAGGAGGCAAAGGGCATTTATAGAAATTCAAATACAGGCATGTACAGATGTAAATATATTTATATATTACGATCGGGAAATAGATCTATATACATATATTTATAGGTTTAGCAGTAAGGTAGATGTACATTGGGCCTCTACTCAAGCACTCCCTCAATGCAAGAGCACTCACCTTCCTGACACGATCGCTGAAGACAAAGCAGGTACATAAGCAAATGTGAAGAAAGCTGATGGTGCCCAGCGATCACGTCTGGAGTCTTAAAGGTTTGAAAATTAAAAAATGGCCATCTTGCTGAGAAGCAACAAAGCCCACAGGGGAGAAGCACACCAGCCTGTATGATCATGAGGTGTTGATAGGATCAGGTATCAGGCATCAAAGACCCAGAATAAAAAATCAGATCATTGTGAATGAGGGGGAGTGCAGAGTGAAGACCCAAAGCCCATCTATAGACAATTGGACAGCCACTTACAGAAGAGTCGCAGGGAGGAGACGAGATAGTCAGGGTGCAGTATAGCACTGATAAAACATACAACTTTCCTCTAGTTCTTCAATGCTTTCCCCACCCCTCCACCCCCACTGTCATGACCCCAATTTCTTACAAATCTGGCTAGACCAGAACATGTAAATGGGTACAGAAGAGCTGGAAACACAGGGAATCCAGGACAGTCAAATTCTCAGGACCAATATTGAGAGTATCATGCCAAGAGGGTAAGGGGAAGTTGAGGGGAGAAAGGGGGAACTGATCACAATTATCTATCTATAACCCCCTCCCAGGGGGATGGACAACAGAAAAGTGGGTGAAGTGAGACATCAGTTAGTATAAGACATGGAAAAATAATAATTTATAAATTATCAAGTGTTCATGAGAGAAAGAGGGTGGGGAAAAATGAGGAGCTGATACCAAGGGCTCAAGTAGAAAGTACTAAATTTTAAATTGGTGAAATAAAATGATAATAAGTTTTATGTTCTTAAAAATATATATATGACTGAGGAAGAGCTGCCTTCTCAAAATAGTCAACCATAGTGATTTGAAAGGAGTTAAGTCTACCAGAGGGAAGTCTTCAGACTTTCATTTGCTGATGGGGCAAGACACAAAATGATTTCAATGAATAACTGAAAATTATAAATTATAATATGGAATACATAAACATCAATATCTTAGGCACCATTGCTTTGGGCCTAATTTTAGCTGCTGGTATTGAGCTTCCTCGTATTCTCTTCCCACAGATATATTCAATTTAATTTCTTATTGTTCCATTTGGAGAAGTCCCTGTGTATAGTCACCATTTGTGGTGTTGAAAAAAGGAATTGACTATGCGCAAGTCATTGGTCTTGCAAAATTTACCATGGAGTCTCCAACTTTGTTTCTATCAGCAAGACCATATTTTCCAACAACCATTCCTTCCTTTGTTTCAAACTTTTCCATTCCGATTTCCAATAATTATCAATATACCTTGATTGCATGTTTCACCAATTTAAGACTGAAGACATATGGGTAGAATTTCAATATCTGCATCACTAGCTTTAGTGGTTGGTATATAAAATGGAATAATAGTATTGATTGAATTACTTTGTATGCAGATAGACATTATCCTATCACAACAGTATTGCACATCAAGATACAACTGGAAATACCCTATTTGATGCTAGACTCAACGTCATTTCTCTTGGTTGTTTCATTCCCAGCAGAGAAAATCATAAGATTTTCTAATTCAAAATGGCCATTACCAGACCCTTTCAGTTTACTAACACTTAAGATATTTTTCTTTATGCAAGCCATTTAATTTTGATGACCTCTAAGTTTTCTAGATTCATACTTAGTACATTCCAAGTTTTGAATATGGTGGATTTTTGCTGCTCTTCTATTTATCTTGAAATATGCCACATCAGCAAATGAAGATCCTGAAGGTTCCACTCCCATATGTTTTAATCCATTCATGATGTTGTGGTTGACTCTACTTTGAGAAAGCAGCTTCTATCCAGTCTTGCTTTGAGTGTCTTCTAACCCATGGGGTACTTGCACCTGCACCATCTCCAATAATGTTCTATCTCATTCATTAGGCCTCAGTATCTGACAATGTTTCAGTATCTGAAGAGGTTTTCAAAAGGGTTTTAGTTGCTACTTCAGCTTCGGTGGCTAGCCAATTCTTTCTTAGTCTTCAATGACATAGCTTCCAGCATCACAGCTTCAGGATCATGGGGACCATTAGTGAAAATCTTGTAATGGTGCCCAGGTGTTTATAGAGAATTAGAAGATTACAGAGGTCATAGAAGGACCGAAGTAACTGTCAAAAAGCATGATTGATGCTGTATCATTACATCATGATTGTACGCTGTACTAGATAAATGAGAATGGGACCATGATTGAGACATGTACAGAAGAGAGACAGAGAGATTTTGAGATCCTTCTATGGTTTTTCTGACCAAAGCAATCAGAGTATGACTCATGATTATTTCACCTAGACAGGGCAACCTCCATCAGCGACTCACCCAGGAAAACCTTTAAGGAAGACAATCCTCCTTTTGTCCTGTTAGTACAGTGGTTGTAATCCATTTTCTAGTGTGTTTTTGCCTGAGGGCAGACTATTTGCTCCTATTCCTGGTTAATGGTCAGAAGGAATTTGATGAAGGCTCAATCTTTGTAGGGATTCTGCAAATGGATTTCAGGCTGCCACGATTATCTGTAACCTTCTGCACAGGTGCTCCGAGGGCATAGTGTTGGGTCAGCAAATCTTTGATGTAGATGAGCCCATTCTATTCCTCACACCGAGAGTCATGAACATATTTTTTACAAACAAATGAAGTCCCAATTATCTCAGTAATATCCTTTAAAGGAAACTATGATAGTTTTCTTTGCATTTTCAGTTGTACTTCCGAGCCACATGTAAGTCCTGAAAGAGAGCAGAATATGACTCAGAGGCACAGCGTGCCACTGCTGGTGGAGTGGTTTACTCGTTGGCTGCTACCTGCAAGTCTAGCAGTTTCAAATCACCAGCTAGTCCTTGGAAGAATGATGAAGAGTCTTTATGCTACCCCCATAAAGATTCACTGTCTTGGAAACCCCCAAGGGACGTTCTGCTCTGTCCTATAGTGTCACAATGAGGCGGCATTGTCTCCATGGTGGTGAGTTTGGTTTTGGTTCTGCAAACCTGGTGCTCAGAATTTAAGCTCTAATACCTGGGTAAAGTTGAAAGTCAGGAAAATGAGGAGGACCCATAAGGAAATGGATTGACACAGTAGCTGCAAGATTGGGCTCACACATTACAGCAGTTGTGATGATGACACAAGCCCAGGCACTGTTTCCTTCTCTTTTGCATGGGCTTGTTATGACTACAGCACTAACAACAAGAAGAACAAAGTCGTCAAAACATTGAACTCTTCAGGGAGCTTCAAAAGAGGCTGGAAGGGCTACGCAGAGTCAGTGTACCACAAAGAACTAGTTGACATTCCACCATCTTTGAAAGTATCACATGATCAAGCACTGTGAAACTAAAGAACGAAGTCCAAACCTCACTAAATCCAATGTTGTGTAGTTGATTCCAACTCATGATAAACTTATAGGACAGTGTAGAACAGCTTCTTAAGAATTCCATGGATGTAAGTCATTATGTAAGCAAATGGCCTCATCTTTCTTCAGTGGAGTGACTGGTGGGTTTGAACCTCTAATCTTTCAATTAGTAGCCCAAATCTTAACCCACTGCATCAGCAGGGCTCTTTAAACTTCACTAAAGGCATTGGACAAAGATCAGTCTCCAGAAATTGGCAGAATACTAATTGAGATTTTTTAACAAACAGATGCAGTAACAGAGATATTTGCTCATCTCTGCTAATAAATTTGGATGACAGCTAGTTGGCCAACTGACTGGAAGAGACTAATATGCATGCTCTTTCCACAGAAAAGTGATCCAAAATAACACAGACATTTTCAAACAATATCAATAACACATCAAGCAAGTTACATTTTCTTGAATGTAATTTAAAATGATTACAGAAATACATAGGGAAGTTTCAGAAAATTCAAGCTGTATTCAAAAGAGGATGTAGAGCAAGGGAGTTAATTGTCAACATCAAATGGATCTTACCTAAAAACAGAGAATAGCAAAAAGATGTTTACATGCATTTCTTTGACTATGCAAAAGCATCTTACATTTTTGGATCATTACAAATTATATACAATGTTACAAATACTGGGAATTCTGGAACACTCAATTGGACCTGTGTGGAACCTTTACAGAGATCAGGAGGCAATCTTTCCAACAAAATGAGAGACTATTAGATGATTCAGCACAAGAAAAGGTTGAATCTCTTCTCCATACTTATTTAACCTGTATGCTCAGCAATTCATCTGAGAAGCTGACTTATATAAAGAATGCAGCATCTAGATTGGAAGAAGACTCATTAAAAACCCAAGATATGCAGATGACAACCTTAATTACTGAAAGCTAGAATCCTTGGTATGCTTGATAGTCTCTGACCACATCATGATTCAAAAGCATTGATTCTGCTCACGTACAATGTAGATAACCAGTGTGAGCCCAAAACTCATTTGTAAAATTCCAATTTGGATTAAATAGAGTGTTTTGAGTACTGAGTTATAGATTGGGCTATTACTCACCAGCCACTTCTCAGGATAGGGCTTTGTATTCCTGAAAGGATTTATAGTCTTGGAAACACAGGGCTGGCAGTTCTATTCTGAATCTGCTGGATGCCAGTGACTATAGTGTGGATAACAGGGAAAGCCCAAAACTCATTTGCAGAGACCGTCCCTCGTGGATTAAGCTTCCATTGAATTCCTTCTGACCATTGTTCAGGAGAGGTCAGCAGTTTGAAACCATCAGTCACTCTGAGGAAGTACAGTTTCTCCTCCTGTAAAGATTATAGTCTCAGTCACTATGAGTGGGCATCGAATTCATGGCAGCATTGCTGTTGTTGTTGTTAATTGATCAGGGATGTGAATAATCTTGCCCTCTGGTAGGGTGCTTTAGAAGGTGGATTATGTCCATTCCTCCACTCAGCCCAGGGATGGGCAATCTCCCTTGAAGGCTTGCCTGGGTGTGTCATTGATGGAGATCTAAGTCAGAGGTTTTCAACCTATGGGTTCTGACCCCTTTGGGGGTTAAACGACACTTTCACAGGGTTTGCCTAAGACCATCGGAAAAATATAAATATTTCACAATATATAATTACATATTGCTTTGTGATTAATCACTATGCTTCAATTATGTTTAATTATGCTCAATTTATAACAATGAAAATACATCCTGCACATCAGTTTTTTACATTACGATTCGTAACAGTAGCAAAATTACAGTTATGAAGTAGCAACAAAGATATTTTATGGTTGGGGGTTACCACAACATGAGGAACTGTATTAAAGGGTCACGGCATTAGAAAGATTGAGAACCACTGATTTAAGTGCTGGGAGTTGCATAATTATGTGCCATGCCCTATAGTCGTGTCCTGAATGAATTGGTGCCACAAAGGTTTACATTTCAGAATGCCAGAATGCCCTAGACCAGTGATTCTCAACCTTCCTAATGCCTCAACCCTTTAATAGAGTTCCTCATGCTGTGGTGAACCCCCAATCATAAATTATTATCATTGCTACTTCATCACTATAAGTTTTCCACTGTTATGAATTTGGCAATCCCTGTGAAAGGGTCATTCGATCCCCAGGTTGAGAACTGCTGCCCTGGATCAATCTTGTAAGGTATTCTGTCTTGCATAAAGTAGGTGTCCCAATCACGGTCTGTTTATAGACCCACCTGCAGCTATGATGTACTGATGTGCCACTAATCAAGCTTTTGTGACAGTTTTCTTTGCCCTCCCATGTCCTCCAATGCTCTGTATCTCTGCAGACCCGACTCTGGAGAAGGATACCATGCTTGTTAAGTGGAGGGGCAGTGAAGAAAATAGGAAGGCCCCCATCGTCTACAGCAATTCTTGTAATTGTCTTTGATCTCTTCATCAGTCTGTAAATCTTCAGCTTCTTCAACACCTACCTCTGGACCTAAAACTCCTCGATAATTTTAGTTTCACCACATCCCAAATGACTTCTTTTCCATTTCCCTAGGCCCTGTTCACATGTAGTCATGGGAAACAACATGTATAACATTTTTCTTTTTAAACCAACCCCACTGCCATCAAATCGATCCTTTTAAGAGAAACCCTCATGAGGGTGTCTGCAGAGAGCCTCCTCGTCTTTTGCTCTTGGATTGTCCATTGGACTGGAACCAGTAACTTTGGGCAAACAGTCCAATGTTGAACCTATCGCTACCAGAGCTCCTTTTTCTACTTAATTCCTTTCTATTGCCTCTCTTCCTTGTACTATCAGAGACACACAAGCAAAGAGTCAACAAGAGTGCCCCAAACAGAGAGCGTACTGAGAGTATGAATAGGAAATAGCTGATTTTTCCTAGGACCCCTTTTGAGAAGTCGAAGGATAGAGGCTCTGCCACTCTTCGCCTCAGAACAGAGTTCCTGTGTAGTGGCATGTTATGCAGATGTGGTCAGAAGGAAGCTGAAAGGCACACTTTCCATTAGGAAAATAAGTGGCAATACCGGAGGGAAGGGGGATTTAGAAAGGGGGGGGGGACTGATCATGGGGATCTACATATAACCTCCTCTCTAGGGGATGGGCAACAGAAAGGTGGGTGAAGGGAGAGCCCGGGCAGTGTAAGACAAGATAAAATAATAATTTATAAATTATTAAGGGTTCATGAGGGAGGGATGAGCAGAGAGGGAGAGGGAGGGAAAAAAGGAAAATGAGGAGCTGATTCCAGAAACCCAAGCGGAAAGCAAATTTTGAGAATGATGAGGGCAACAAATGTATAAGTGTGCTTTACACAATTGATGTATGTGTAGATTGTGATAAGAGTTGTATGATCCCAAATAAATTTATTCAAAAACAAACAAACAAAAAGGGAAATAACACATGCTTCATTCTTGTAAGTCCTTAGGAATAAAGAACCATATAGTTCACTGGAGTCACAGAGGAACTACAGCCCAGATAATAGGCAAATGCGACTTTATTATTTTGCCTTTGATATAAAATGCCTCCATGTTTTTTTCACATTATCTAATCTGCCGTGAGAAAGAAGCCAGCGCTCTGCACTTTGCAAAGCAATCAAATTACGTGCCATTGCTCCACTGTCTGTCTCATTCTCAGAAAGCAGCCACGGGGTCTACTTTTTTTCATGGTTCTCCAAGCCCTGAATGTAGGATCCAAACACACATTTTGGAGACGCATAATGTTGATGTGGAAGAACATATGTTAGAGGCTTAAAATATTGTTCAGTGAACATTGCTTTGCATACTGGGCTG